>NC_086344.1:31728646-31803274 GCF_032445375.1 Bacillus rossius redtenbacheri
GTGAGAGAGTGTGAGAGAGTGTGAGAGAGTGTGAGAGAGTGTGAGAGAGTGTGAGAGAGAGTGAGAGAGTGTGAGAGAGTGTGAGAGAGTGTGAGAGAGTGTGAGAGAGTGTGAGAGAGTGTGAGAGAGTGTGAGAGAGAGTGAGAGAGAGAGAGTGAGAGAGAGAGTGTGAGAGAGAGAGAGTGAGAGAGAGAGTGTGAGAGAGAGAGAGAGAGAGAGAGAGAGTGAGAGAGAGAGTGTGTGTGAGAGTGAGATTCTCCAGGAGATACACAAGTCTCAGGTGTCCTGCGTTCCGCTTCTAGCTTCTGGCGCTGTCTTCATTCTTCATGCGCTTCCCCCCCCACCTTCATTCCTTCTCTTCCTCTTATCTTTTCTTCCTCTTCTTCAGGATTCCATCCCTCCCACTTTCGCCGCGGACTCTTTCTTCTGTAAACGTGGGAAAACGCTCTCTTCACTTCCCCTTCTCCTTTTGTACTCACCCCCCCCCTTTTTTTTTTCCCCACAACGACCATTCGTATAACTCTTATCATTGACTTTATCTGTATTACCAGCGCCGTCCTATCCTACATCCGGTGCTTGCTTGAATTCTGCTCATCGAGTCTTGAAATAACTAGGCTACATATTTTTTTTTCCTCCTTCTTCTGAAAAAGCTAACACACGTATCCTATTTGTTATTATTTTTTTACTCTCGCAAGTGAACGAGAAAATAGAATTTCTCAAGCCATTGAAGGTCCAGCGAACAATGCTTTTCTGCTCTCGTGGCGACTGCTTCGGTGTTTTGTGGTCACCGCAATAGAATTCTTTGGCCAGCGCACCAGGATTCTCGGCTATTGTACCATAATTCTAAACTTGTGGTTTTTGCATCTGGGGAGCTACCATAACTTCCAAATAAATAGCTAAGGAACACTCACAATACAATTATATGTTATTTTATTAGCTGTGTGGTTATAACCATGTGTGATGGTTTTAAGTTGTGTTTCTAACGTGTAATATTTATAAGTTTCATGTTTCTAAGCTATGACAGTTTTAAGTTGTATGTTAATAAGTTAATAAATATTATTTTTATATTATGATTTTCTGAGATTTAATTTTTTTTTAAGTTATGATAGTTGTAAGTTATGATTTTCTAAGTTATGCTTGTTTGACATTGAGTTTCTACGTTACTTTTTTTTTAATTTAAAAGAGGTGTAATTTTAGTTTTTCTTAGTGGCGGCGACAGTTCTAAACTATGACAGTTTTAACTTACAACAATTTCCACAGCAATGTGGACAAAATCTCCGGGGCCCCGATGATAATAATAATAATAATAATAATAATAATAAAGGAAGTGGTGTGCTCCGAAATAATTTTTTTAAGATTACGCTTGTGTTTACACTGATAGTAGGACAAAAATTACAATTCTATTGCTAACATAATTCATCGGAAACCTTACAAATTATGGCACATTTTCCAGATCACGTGTACAGTTCTAGCCACGGTAACGTTTAGTCTATTTATATGTATGTGTCTATATAAATATGTAACTGTAGGAATCGAAATTTTTTATATTATGTAAGGGGGAAGGGGGTAGGTGCACAAAATTATTCCTCCTGGCGTGATTTTTTTTTTACTTCTGTAAATTTAACACTACACCTAGTTTGCCTTCTATATATTTAAGACACAACAAAAAAAAATGGCAAGAGTGGCACAGTTCTAGATTTAAAGAAGTAACGACGAGAAAATAAAATGTACGTAGCGCGTGCGACCCCACCTTAAACTAGTTTAGCTGTGTCGTGCGATAGTGCTGCAAGCAACTGTAATTGCATTTCGTGCAGTAAAGCAGGTTGCATTTAGCTCTTCGTCTGGGGGTAACGAATCCCTATTACCAGTTGCTCCCGGGTTTTCTTTGACGGGCGTAGCCGGGGTAATTGTGGGGCGCGACGTCCTGGTGCATTAAGGTCGACTTTGATGTATGCGGTGAGGGCCCCTCCCGTCCTTATTGGGTGAGCAGGAGCTCATGTCGCATGTGTTTTCGCACCTCGGTGCATATGGTAAGGGGCTACAAAATTGAACTCAGCAGACACATCTTGGAATGTTAACAAATCCTTCAAAAATGTTTTTAAGTTCTCAGCATACAGAACAAAAAACTTTTTAAAATCATACATAACTATTTATTTAAAATTGCAGATGTTTTTTACGTTAAAAACTGTATCAATACAAAATAGTGTTCGCAGTAATACTGTGTTGGAATTATGTTATTCGTAAAACCGTTTCCTGCATAGCACGTTAATAAGCACGGTAAAACAAAATGGCCAAATTGTTGAATACTCAATTATCGTTTCCAGGGTTCAATAAAAAAGCTCGAATGAAACATCAATTAAAATATAACATTATGCCCCTTTTTTCACGTAATAGTCAGTAAAAAAAGTATTTCATAAATGCATGTGATGTACAAAGTTACGATAACTTTCTGTAGTATTACAAACTACTTATTGGCAACTGGTTTCGAAAGGAATCTTTTGCAAAATTACAGATTTTTTTTTCCTACAGAAAGTTCTTTCCACTTGTCTGTTCACTCTGTTTAAAACTGAACTCAGGACTCAAGAGTCGGAACACGACGTAGCTTACAGGAAGATTTGTTATCTGCAGCTACGGCGAACTCTTCGTTATTTGCGGTTCATTCCTCGTTGAAAAGTCGGTAAAATTTACTGCAATTTCCAATAACAGACTAATAACACACCGATATTGATTATATCTCGGGTTAGCAAATTAGAATTTTTTTTCTTATTGTTTTTGCTCCTTCAATCAGGATTACTGCAATTTTAAAAGAGCCTGTAAAAAAAAGGTCAGGGAATTTAATATTTGGTTTGGGAAAATCTGGGAATATCAGTAAAAACCTTTTAAGGGAATTTTTTTTTAGCTCGGTTGTAATTTTTAATCTTAAATTAAGTGTCTGTTTAATACCTTATTTCTCGGAGAACTATAAAATTTCACAACTGCAAATAATCTGGTGTAACGACAGTTATATATAGAGACCTGAAAAATTCACGGGTTTATTTCGTGTTACGCTAAAATTCAAATAATTATACCTTAGTGCTGCTTCTGTCATTGGTTCACTGTTAATCTGGAGGACTGAGCGCCAATTAGAGACCCTCACTCATAGAAGTGTCGAATCACAGGCCACCCAGTCGAGACGACTCACAAGTCAGCAGCCAATGAACAGTTGGCATTTGCCCGAGTGTGTAGAGGATATTGGAGTCTATCCTGGAGGTCATTGAACCCGCGAATTTTTCCGGTCTCTAGTTATATATAGACCGGAAAAATTCGCGGATTCATTTCGTGATAGGCTGAAATTCTAACATGTGTACAATTCTGCTGGTTCTGCTATTGGCTCGCAGTTTAACTGGAGCTCTCTGGCCCAATGGGAGACTATCGACCAAAGAAGCGTCGAATCACAAGCTACCCAGTGGAGACGACTCACAATTTAGTACCCAATGAACACGCGTGTTTACTTGAGATGTGCAGAGGATAATGGAGTCTATCCTAGAGGTCATTGAATCCGCGAATTTTTCCGGTCCCTAGTTATATATGGTCGGATCGACGTGTATGACGTGTGTGGACAGTGGACCTCGGAGATGGAATCTAGGGAGCGCAGTGAAAATTGCTTTAGCCTAATCAACATATAATTGAAATATGTTGTTAAAAAATATATATATATACACGTTATTTCTTTTAAAAAGATCATAATCATGTTCAGTGAAGGTATCTTACAATTTTTATTAAATACTTATAAATAGGAGCATGCAGATTTCGCGAAAAGATTTCGAGACTATATGAAAGTTAAAAAAAAAAAAAAATAGTGTCGTCTGTGTTTCGTGATTGGGTGAGTTTCTCCCAAGGTACATATCGATTGTAACAACACCAATCACAGTGATCCAGTACGGAAGCAAAAAGCGTCCCGAGTGGCCCGGTCAAATAAGACAACTGACTTCTCTCGCTAGACGGCCGCCAATCACAAGGAAGAAACCACAGGTGCGGGTATACCTACCTTGTTGGAGTCTTAATGAGTGTTCAGATCTTTTCGCGAAAAAATACATGCCCCTACTTATAAATATAAAAAAATTATAGAATTAAAAAAATTTCTTGGCATTTTGGAAAATATTTTTTTGGAAATTCAAGATATCCGTCATGGAACACGTGAAAGCACTCCCTCTCCCTCTCCCACTCCCCCCCCCCCCCCCGGTAGGGGGGGGGGGGTCGGCAAATTCATTACGGCAGCGTTCCATTAGCAGCTCATCGTCCTTCATCCTAGCCCGAAGTCGACGAGAAGTTAAGCAAGCTCTATCCGTTCTATTCCATTCCATTCAATTGGGGTTCGGTCTCTGGTTTTCGAGGGGCAAGGTGTACCTACAGCAGGACTGATTAATGACCGCGCTCGAATGAGGGGGAAGTGGGGATGAAGTACCGGACGTTCGCGGAACATTCCGTCATCCGTGCGTGTCAAAAAAAAAAAATTGGTTGTCTGTAAAGTCGGTTTACGGAAGATAGTTTAACGTGACAACGTCATAGCAATACATTGATGAAATGATTGCATACTTTTATAAATAAAATTGAATAATTTTTATTGAATTATCACTATTTTGTATGGATACAAAGAAGAAGTGAAATGAAATCTACAATTTAATTTACTTTTATTTGCACTCATTAATTCAAATATGTTTACTACTTTAACGAAGAGATTATTTTAACTATAACTTTTATACATGTTTGCTATTTAACTTTTTCCAATCTGTGTTATTCTGTTAAGGATAGGACGATGATAGGAAAAGTAGGGAACGAATGGGAGTGTTTCAAGTTTAATGTGCCTCGAAAAAGTCAAATCAATGGTTGTTCCAATCGAGTGGAAGAGAGATGGATACGGCGCAAGCGTACAATGAGCGTAACGGGACACAGCGTGACGGGACAATGTGTGTGACGGGACACTTTTTCGTGCGTGCAGCCGGCGTTCATCGATTTATTAGACGTTGTCACGTCAAAAACAAATAGTTCTCGGGGATGTGCTTCAACAGCGAACCAAGCAAGAACAGTTCACGAGGTGTGATCAAAACAATATTGTGAGTAAAATTTACTACGAACACCTAAATACACTTACATCGAATTTGAGTTGATCTCCTTGAAAATACCCTCCATATCTACCAATCCGAACTCATCCCAATGTTTTCCCGTGATTTGAAGCATTCCTGGAAGAGCCTTCAGCTGCTCTGTAGTTTTCCTTTTAATGTCTGGTCTCTGTATCGCAAACAAAAACCTAATTTTGTGTTAGCTTGGCTTCTGGGTTGTAGCCGCGCTCAAAGCGAATCCATCATTGACGTTTCGGTCGACATTTTTGCAGTCGCCATCATCAGGGCGGAGTTAGCTACTGAGGTTGTTACAAGTTCTTCTGCCTGTAATACTCTCGCCTGTGAGAGGAGTGTTTCCAGATTGGCTGCAGCTGTGGGCCGATCACACAGCCTTCCTTTCGTCCGGTTGGCCTGTTGGTTTCGGCCAATCGGAGCTGTGCTTCTGTGATTGGCTGGGGGCGCTGGCAAATCAGTGGCCTCTTCTCTTGATTGGCCGGGCTGTTTGGCCAACCAGAGGTGACCTGTCTTTTGTTAGATGCAGAGCTAGGTTTTTAAGTTTTCTTGAAGAGTGTATCCCATATTCTGCTTAATTGGTAGCCATATTCTCTATTTATGTTTGCTGGGTGTTTTATATATTTCTACCGATTCTCGAATGTATATTTACTTGTATTTTCGGATGTTGGCTATGGTGTGGAATTGGTCGAAGCCAATGCTGTGTCTGGTTTCCAAAGAGTGTTCTGACTTTATGTAAGCTTTTGGACATACGCCATTGCTAAAGCTATCACAATGTTCCAATAACTTGACTTTTCTCTGTAAATGTCGCAGTAAGGGAGTCATTCCTAGGGGACTCACAGTCAAATCCCCGGTCAACAGCAAACAGGCTCAACAAATAACCCGGAAAGCCAGCCAAAAGCTACTGAGTGAAAGAATTGCCGCATATCACTGTCAAAAAATCACATTTGAACAATGAAATTTAGGCACTACAACTTGAAATTCAGTCCATCCTTAATAGCTTTAGCAATGGCGCATGTCCAAAAGCTTACATCAAGTCATGCACTCCCATTGCACAAATCTTTCAAAGATAATAAAGAGTGTTCTGCTGAAGGATAAAAAAATTTCTCGTTGCGAAATAAACCAATGGGAAAGCAAAGGAAAGCAAACAAACCAGTGCCTTTGGATTCTACCCTGGAGCCAGGCGAATTTCTGGGTCTCTCCATCCATGATGCGCGACAGACACGGTAAACACGACCTCACTCTTCCGGCTCTGGAAGCCGACTGACAAGTCACGACTTGTTCCAACAGGACACTGACTACCTCAGCGGATCTGGCTATCAGGATTATGACCTCGAATAGATGTGACGTCAGCAGTTTTTACGCGAAAAAAAAAATCTGACCGCCTATGAGATTGCAACAAGGCATACCCGCACCAGCGGTTCCTTCCTCGTGATTGACGGCCGTCTGCGAGAGAAGTCGTTGCTTCAGGACGCCGTTTGCTTCCGCACTGGGTTACTGGGTTATTTTTGTTCGTAACAAATCGACACGTAGCTACCTGAGAGAAACTCATCCAATCACGAAGCACTGACACGATTCTACTATATTTTAACTTTCATCTCGTCTCGGAATCTTTTCGCGAAATATGGCATGTCTCTGGCTAAAAGATTTGATTAACAACTTTTTTGTTTGTTTGTGACACCTCATATATAGAGACCGGAAAAAAATCGTGGATTCATTTCGCGATATATGCTATAATCCAAATGTGTTTAACCTTTTGCTGCTTCAGTGATTGGACCACAGGTTGTCTGAAGGAACCAGAGCCAGTGAATAATCCTCAACGAAAGAAGTATCGAATCAAAAGGCCATTCTAGTTAATAGTTGTTCACGAGTCAGTAGCCAACGAGCAGATGTAATTTGTCCGAGTGCACAGGGGATCTTGGAGTCCATCCCGCAAATTTTTTTACGGTCCCTACTCATATATATCACTTGGAGTGATCCATAGAGCGGTTAAGCTTGGTCTAGAAAATGCAGTGCACGTGACCTATGTTTCTGTTCCCCCTCCACTTCTCTCGACTTCTCTTGCCTCGTCGTCGTCATGACGCGCGCTTTAGCCCGTCTCGTGGACGGACGCGGTGGAGGAGAAAGAAGGCATTTCATCGCGTCGTGTCATTCCGGGAGTTCTTCGCTCTTTTTCGCCCGCGGGCGTCGTCGTCGTCGTCGTCGTCTTCGATGATGACGAACGATCACTAGGGGTTGGGGGAGGGGGTGGTGTTTCTTATGAAGTGACATGTCGGTGCTGGCGAGACGAGGCGATCAATCATGGAGCGTCGCGCAACCCTTACCTGCAACCCCCGCCACCCTTCACCCTTGTTTGTCCATGAGCCGAAGACCTCGGTAGACGAAGATGACGCGGTCTAGTTTTCCTATTTCACGGAACTTTTCGCGCGGCTCTACACTGTTAATGTTAAAACAAAATTACGGTAAATTTATTCAACGAAGAACTCACCTCAAATAAAAGAAAGAGTTTTTTCGTAAGTTCTAAAAAAATAAAAACACGCCGTATTCCGAGGTTAGATGTTAACTAGAGACCGGAAAAAAATTCGCGGATTCATTCGGCGATAGGCTTGAAGTCAAATACATATACCTTATAGATGATTTTTGCTATTGGCTTACTGTTCATCTGTACGAATCTCAACCAATTATTATAAACCCTCAACCAAAGAAGGATCGAATCACAGACAAAACCAGCTGAGACGACTCACAAGTCAGCAGCCAATGAACTGGTGTTATTTGCCCAAGTGTACAAGGAGGGGAATGTGCAGACTATCCTGAAGGCTATTGAAACCGCGAATTTTTCCGGTCCCTAAATTTTTAACACGTCACTGTCGAGTACTGAAAGACACGCTCAGTTTTTTTTCTTCTTCCGTTGGCGCCCTGACGACATCATTGACTCGATTTAAGGATCCCGTCTAACAGGGCACACACAAACTCTCGGTGTGTAGAGCTTCAGATAAAACCACGTGGTGTGTAGGGACCGGAAAAATTCGCGGGTTCAATGACCTCTAGGATGAACTTCATAGTTCTACGTACACTCGGTCAAATGTCACCCTCTCATTGGCTGCTGTCTTGTGAAGGTGTCCCAATGTAGCGGCCTGTGATTCGACACAGCTTCGGTTGAGTGTTTCTCACTGGCCCGGAGTCGTCCAGGTGAGTTGTGAGCCAATAGCAGAGGCAGCACTGAGGTGTAACTATATGAATTTTTAGGCTGTCGTGAAATGAATCCGCGAATTTTTCCGGTCTCTAGTGATGTGAAACCTTCTCAAGATATTAGAGTGGGGTCTGTTCCCGAAAAAAAAGAAGTGAGATTACGCTGAGAGCGGATGAGTATTTCTGTTTCCACGTGGCGCTTTTTAAACAGCATTCTCAGAAGAATGAAAATAGCTAAAAAAAACCTGTGTGTTCAGAATAATTTTTGCGCATATTCTTCAAAGCACTCAAAGGACCTGAATTACACCTAATCTCTATTTCTCCGCCGTGTAATGCTACGGTCGCCGCTCGATGCACGACGAGAAGACTGCGCGCCAGTCCAGAGGAGACACCGCGCTAGAAGCACCAGCGAGCGTCGCGCTTATCATCCCGCCTCGCTAGCACAGATTACAGCCCTTAAAACTACAGCTGCAGAAGAAGTTTCACCTAAAAAAAAAAACACCGATAAAGTTTCTGTTATGGCGCGGAAAAAAAAAATATTGTTATACGCATGGCTTATGCTTCCTTTTTTATTTTAACATTATTTGTAAAGCGAGACCACGCGAGATATTTTGTAACGGTACATTTTTTTTTTGGTAACGGAAGAAGTGACTGTGGACGTCCGTCGATGCATTGTATTTGTTGGATAGGTTTTATTTAAATATACGTGTGTGTGTGTATATACATATATCTATATAAAGTGCTCTTGTACAGCTTTTAAACATTTTATCGTTTGATTGGTTTCTTCCTCATCCCCCTTCCTTTTCACCCTTTTCATTTCGGCTTGACAGATAGGCAGTGCGCTACCTGTTCCATGTGTCTAATTACCCGCGAAAAACCCAGCTTCGGCAGAGGGGAAATGTCGATAACAGAACACATGCCGGACAGGGCAACACAACGCATACAAAACTCAAGCGCGATATCTCTCACTCTCTCTCTCTCTCTCTCTCTCTCTCTCTCTGTTTTTACTTTAATTCCGTTGAATTATGGTTTCCCTATTTAAATTTCACCTATCATCCGGCCTGTCGCGAACACAACCGATAGTCTGATGGCTCGCCCTAGATACGGTGCGATTGCAATCGCTTTACGGCACGAAGTTTATGCTATCATCCCGCGTGGTTTAATCACTATTTTCGTTGCGTTCCGATTCTCCTTCGCTCATGTCATCCTGCATTATGTAATGCGATTTTTTTTTACCTTTACCAACTATGCGACTACCACCAGGACCATTGTTCCCAACGCACTAGATAATCATCATATGCCGTACATCTGTGCTATCAATTCGGTGAGCTTGCGAGAAATAACCAAGTAGCATGGAGTGAACTATATATATATATATATATATATATATATATATATATATATATATATATATATATATATTATTATCTGACGACAAAAATTTTTGTTCTTCACTTTATCAGGAAATTATAAGCATTGGAGGTTTATTTTTTGCAATCAATTTTTATAATAATTAAAAAAAACGTTTTGTCCAGATAAAATAATTGTTTTATCATCGTAATATTGATATATTAAACAAATGCAATGTTAATACGATGTTTATCCTGCGCATATATTATGCCATTAATTTGACTGGTGCAATTATGACCCGGCTTTCTACAGATCACTGAGTTTACGAAAGTCACGGAAAAAAAGTAACGAAACTGAAGGACTTTAGTGTGCCAAAACCCTTCTTATAAAATTTGTCCTTTGTATTAAACTTATTCGAAAGGAAAGTTTTAAATTAAATCGGTGATTAATAAAATATTATAAATGATATTTAAAGTGTCCTAGTCTGCATACAATCCATCATGATGGTAGTTCAATCAGAGTGAATCTGGCGAACCCATTAAAACACTTTTTTTTTTGTTAAGCACTTTTAACTAAAAATTTCGTACAACTTTTAATGCCACATGGTCATTTTAAAGTCAAATAAACTAAATTAAACTTAGTACTTAATGTATCTACTATTCGTACTGTAAAAATATTTTTGTACTTTAACAATGATAGTTCGTGTGAACTCATTTGCAAATGATAACACTTGTAAAATTGAAATGCAAAGTTTTGTACCATTTTGCAATTTTATAAAGCTCTGTTTTGCAGTTTTACAAGTGATATCGTTGGCAACTCAGTTTCCCAGGATTTTCCTTGTAAAAAGGGTACAATTTTTTTTTACAGTGTAATCATATTTAATGTGAAATTGTAAACTGAAATGAGGAGTCTAAAAAACCAAATGAAAGGTATCAAAAGGTTGCTGGAAATTTTATTTTTCAACACGTCAGTTTCACAGTTGCAGTTTATCTCGTTAATTTTTCTTGATATTCCTGACCAATATTCCAGTTTAGTTAATTTTTATTTATTTATTGCCTTATTTTAAGTGGCGAAGTTAAGGTGTACCGCCTTGTCTTACACTTAACAACATACATATTTACTAACTAGGTACATTGAAAATAAACCTGATAAATATTATAGCCCAGACATATAAAAATTGTCACAAATACATTTAAATAAAAACTGAATTAACATATCAATACAAATATGAAAATAACAAAAAAAATATAGCATATAAGATACACATGAGCTACCTAAAGTATAATATATTAAATAAATATTTTTAAAAAGGCTGTTTTTTAAATCTATATAATGCTAAAGTTATGAAGATTTAAATATATTTAATAACCTAAACATTTATGTAAAAAACTAACGAAGACACAAACGATTTTCGTGACTAAAGTTACCAGTTGACACCCTATAGATAGGGACTGGAAAAATTCGCGTTTTCGATGACCTTCAGGATAGACTACACAGTCCTCAGCATACTCGGGAGGATAACTCCTGTTCATTGGCTGCTGACTTGTGAGTCGTCTCAACTGGTTTGCCTGCATAGGCGTGCCCAGATATTTCCATTAGGGGGGGCCCTGCTAAATTTTTAAATCAGAAGCTGAATTTAGAATGTTAAATAGTCTAAATGCATTCACTCATTGACTTGTTTATATTTTTGTGCAGTATCAACGTGATATGTTTACTAGTTAATATTTATATCGGTATAATTTTACAATCTTCAAAATATGTTTTTTTTCCCCATAGACAATGTTTAAAGAGTACTTACACACTTTTCCCCCTCGAATTTCCAATAGCTTGGTCCAGATCTACCTTGAAATGAACTTCTTTTTAGTGAATGCAAGCACAGCAATTCAGACAACAGAACTTTAACAAACCTATTAAAATATTTTTTTTTTTGCTTTGAAATACATACATTATCGAGAAAAAAAAATTAAATCAAAATTATAGATGACACAGACGACACTCAAAAGGTAAATGTTTTTTAAACCACAATAGCTTGAATTTTCAACTGACCTTGTTTTACAATGAATGAATGTTCAATCCATCAAATTTTAAAAACATTAAAAAATATTTTGATTTATGTAGTGATATATTGGAGTCAAGAATTTTCAAGTTAACTCAAAGCACTGATTACCAACACAAATTTTAACAAACCTGGAAAATATTCTTATTTACATGGTAATACATTCTACTTAATTATGTTCAAATTATCATAAAGTTCTTATAAAAAACACACATTTTAACAAACCTGCAAAATATTTTCATTTACATGGTAATAAATTCTACGAAATTATGTTAGCGCAAACGTTATCTCAAAGTTCTGATTACAATCACAAACACAAATATTAAAAACCTGCAAAGCATCCTATTTTTTCAATCAATTACAAAATTTAATAGACTCAACAAATTGAGAACAGTTTTGATTACAAAAATAAATTTTTAGAAACATTCTACTGCATTTAATTACGTTCAAGTTAACCCAAAGTTATGGTTACGAACACGCAAAGAAGTCAAGGTAACTTTCTCTCAACAGCTTGGAAATATCTATTATAATTTTAAGTTGTTTTCCAATGAACAGAAATATAATGATATCCAGGCAATTGTAAGTTAAACAAACCGGCAAGCATTTTTATTTATCTGGCAATACTTGCACAGTTTGAGTGTCACAGTGCCAGGAATATACGAATATTAACGAACGCATTAGGGAAAATGCCGATCTGAGTGACTACATTAGGGGGGGGGGGGCATGGCCCACCTGGCCCCCCCTGTATGCACGCCTATGTTTGCCTGTGATACGATACTTCTTTGGTTGAGTGTTTCCCATTGGCTTAGAGTCGTCCAGATGAACAGTGAACCAATAATAAAAGCAGCTTAAAAGTTATAGGTATTATTTGAATTTTAGCGTATCGCGAAATGAATCCGCGAATTTTTCCGGTCTCTACCTACAGACGTCTCGAAGTCCAGCTCACAGGTGTTCTGATCGCGCTCAGCATAGTTGGCTTCATCACGCGTGCTGGTTACCAGCGAATACGCGTTCCGCTCAACGAACAATTTACGATCCGGCGGTTTTTTTAACGTGAACATTTCAAGTTAATATCATTTGCACACTTTGGGTTGAAAATATAGTACAAACAGACAAATGTATATATATATAATTTATATTTTTGTAATCCATATATTGTTTTGGGCGCTTTTTTTCCAGAACTAAAGTTTTATTTTTTAATAGTTTTGATATAATTCATTTCTATAAAAACGCCGAGTGGCCATTAAAAGTATTCTGCCTGGGGCTCGAACGATTCCTGCTCAGTCGCGCGTGTCAGGATTATGGAGAGAGTGAGAGTGAGTGTGAATAGAAATAGTGAGTGAGAAAGCGTGAGAGAGAGTTATAGAAGTGAGAGAGAGAGTGAGAGAAGTAAGAGAGTGAAGTGAGAAAGAGAGAGTGAGAGAAGTGAAAAAGAGAGAGTGAGAGAAGTGAAAAAGAGAGAGTGAGAGAAGTGAGAAAGAGAGTGAGAGAATTGAGAAAGATAGAGTGAGAGAAGTGAGAGAATTAGAGAAAGTGAGAGTTAGAGAGTGAGTGTGAGAGTGTAAGAGGGAGTTAGAGTGTAAGGAGGAGCGTGTGAAAGTGTGTGTGAGAGAGAGCGAGAGAAGTTGTGTTCTGAAAGTGGGCCAGAATTACTTTCTCCTAGCAGGAAATGCAACGGAAGGTACCTACTGCGAAGATACGCCGTCTACATGATATACCACACTTAACTTAGCAAATGCACATAAGAAAAAAAAACTTTTGGTTCTGCCCTTTGTCTATAAGCTCGGATAGGTTTCGAAGTTAATATTTCTGTACATCAGAACTGTATATTTAACCAAAAGTCACCCCCTTGCAGTGAAGATTTGTAGTGTAAAAAAGGTTTGAAACTTAGCTTCAGATTATTTTTAGAATACCCTTTTGGCCGATTTAACCCGTTAACAAACCCGCCCCAAAATTTCCATATCTATATTTTATGTATTAGTCCGGAAGTATTTCGTGTAATATTACGGCAGTAATCGTGTCCATAAAAAATGATGTATACCATATCGTATATGAACTTTTGAGTAGGTAATGGTCTCGTGGTCTTAGGGAATGCGAAACTTGGGTTGTTTACAGACCGGAAGTATTTCGTATTTGTCTGTTTTATTTTGTACATTTTAAAAAAGGAATAAAAAAAGTCATCTTACATTCTGTGAAGTAATGGGGTTACGAATTTCTTCTTTCTCTCTCCTTCCTTTTCGCTACCCACCAGGATATGCAAAGGATCGCGATACTTATTGATTTATTTTAAACTTTTATTTGAGTCGAGGGATTGTGAAAATGGCTACGCGAGTCTTCTATGTCCGGGGGAAAAAAATGACTTGTGTGGGAGGTTTTTTGTTTCCACTTCTGTGTCTTCTCCTTCTATCCCTTCGCGTCCTTCCAACAGAAAAAAAAAATATTCCTTTGGAATTCCATGAAATATTTTGCTATACTAGAAAAAAAAGTTAAATTTGTTTAACACATGGCTATGGTTATTTTTGCTTATATAAAATACTTTTTTTTTAGAGATAATACTAAGTAGGCCTATTTCGTACGAAAATTGGCGCAATTTGCATGGCACAGAAATTATGATGAAAATTCAACAATTTGACTTTATTTTTTTGTATTATGATTTAAAAAGTACGCAGTTAATTTAATACTGGAAAGTTATTAAGGGAACGGTTAGCAAATAACTTTAACTGTTGGAGGTAATGAGACAACACAAAGCATAAATGAATGTCTGGCAAGAATACGAACTCACTAGTATTTGCAAACCTTGTTTTATTTGTAGTGATACAATATTGCTTTCATGTAAATGTAAAAATTTTTTTTTACAAGTATCTGTAATTTTACCCGATTATTTCAGTTCCATTTTTCAAACAAAATCTACAGGAATGTGTATCGCGTCCTTGTGTTATTGGATAACTGTCGCGTCTTCCTCGCTTTGTACCTAAAACACATATAAAAAAAAAAGATTTACAACCGTGGTGCGAATATTTCTTTTTTTTAAATTTATTTATATTCCATCCCCTCAATCCTTCCATCGCTCCAATTTTTTTTTTCCGCCGCGTAGTGTACCACGAGATCATGGACGGACTGTCGAATTTGCTTCGTTTGGAGCAGAGGACAGAGAGAGAGAAAGAAAGAGAGACAGGGAGAGAGAAATGGAAATGGAATGAAACGCGTCCCGTTTCCATGGTTACTGTCAGAACCTACTCGCGCCGACTTGCAGGTTACTGAACGGTTCCAGAAAAAAACACCGCCCAGCTTTTTTCCACGAGACAGCGTTTCATCACACGCACAACGTCCAGATGTTTTCGTTTCATTCGCCGAAAATTCTTCTCATTCGGTAGAGGGAAAAAGGGAAAAAAATATGTGAACCAGTCTTTCGGTACTCGCCTGAGATATGTAACATCCAACCTCGGTAACGAGAGAATTGTAGTGTTATCATGTTGCAAATAATTGCAATTATAAAAAGAAACTCTGACACGAAATCAAACTAAGAAGTGATGAACATAATAAAATTGTGTTTTAAAACCACATTTCCGGACGCGAATCACACGTAGTTTCCGCACCCGCCGCTAGAATTCGCTGCCGGAGCAGCTACATCTACCACTGAATCATTTGATTAGCTGACGGAAATTTTAAGCTATGTAATGAAATGTCTCCGGAAATAAAGAGAAAAAAACTTGAAAAAAATTGGTTGTCTGTAAAGTCGGTTTACGGACGATAGTTTAACGTGAAAAGTATTAACAAAACTTTGATGAAATGATTGCATACTTTTATGAATAAAATTGAATAATTTTTATTGAATAATCACTATTTTGTATGGATACAAAGAAGGAGTGAAATGAAATCTACAATTCAATTGATAAATTTACTTTTTTTTTGCACTCATTAATTCAAATATGTTTATTACTTTAACTAAGAGATTATTTTAACTATAACTTTTATACGTGTTTGCTATTTAACTTCTTCCAATCTGTGTTATTCTGTTAAGGATAGGACAATGATAGGAGAAGTAGGAAACGATTGGGAGTGTTTCAAGTTTAATGTGCCTCTAAAAAGTCAAATCGATGGTTGTTCAAATCGAGTGGAAGAGAGGTAGATGCGGCGCAAGCGTACAAGGAACGTAACGGGACACAGCGTAACGGGACAATGTGCGTAACGGGACACTTTTTCGTGCGTGCAGCCGGCGTTCATCGATTTATTAGACGTTGTCACGTCAAAAAGAAATTATTAAACCGTTGACATTGGACCTGATTTTCGACTATGGAATGTTATTAATATACTGCGCACCTTGTTAAAAATTCACTAAACAGTAAATACTATAACGTTTCGCTTTGTATTTGCGAACGTTGGTTGCAGTTGGCAGCACCGTGGTTACGCATATCCGTCCCATGCGTCCCTACGCAGCATTCACGAAATCACTCCCGAACGCCGTACGCAGAGGACAAAGATTTGCACAACGAACATAGTTTTGAATTGGTTTATAAATCGCAGATGCTGGGGTTTATCCAGAAATCTTCGTGGAGAAAACAGGGACGTGTTTATTCCCAGTTGCTTAGCTTCAATAACTAGTCCATTCGTGTTACTTATATTCTGAATCAGGTCAATACGGGAAAAATATATCTTAAAAAATACTTTTTTTCTCGCGGCAAATTTTTATGAGATTGTATTCAAACATCTATAATTCAAAAAAAGGTAACCATAAAATAAATAACAGCTACCGAATAAACTTGACGAATTATTATTTTTTAAATTCTATAATTCAAAAAACTTTCAAATTTCGGTGAAAGAAAAGTGATTGATGGAAAGTAAATCTGTTTCGCATGATTCGCGTAATTTTTGTGTGCCGTTGAAAATGTTTTATCACCCTCCATACCTACTCATGAAGCTCCAGGAAATCAATAAATTTTTCTGCCATGGGACAGTTTACAGTTTATCTAGCTGCTTTAAACTCAACGGACCATGATAACAGCACGTACGCCTGCTGTTTTGTAAATATTTCCGTGTGTGAATTTTCACTGTAAATTTTTTTAGTAAGTAGAACATTAATATTCATGTTAACATTTTGGTGAAAACAACTGCATCACTACAAAATAGTGTTCGCAGTAATCCTGGGTTCGGATTCTTACCCGGGAATTTATGTTTTGTATTATCCCAGTACCTTAAATAGTTGAAGTTATTTATAAACCGTTGCTTAAATTGCTTTCCAGTATTAACTGCGCACATTTAATAAGCCGGTTAGACAAAATTAAGTCAAATAGTTGAATATGCGATTATATTTTGCATGGTTTGAAATAAATTATGCTTGAATGAAACATCAATTAAAATATAAAATTGCGCGCCAATTTTCTTAAGAAATACTCAGTATTATCTCGAAAAACGTATTTCATACATGCAAAAATAACCATAACCATGTGTTGTGCATATTTACAATATATTTCTTTTAGTAGTACATACTATTTCTTGGCAAATTGTTGCCAGAGTATTATTTTGTAAAAGTAGAATTTTTTAATGTATTTTAACATTTTTAAAAATAGTTAGAGCACTGTAAATTAATGGCCATAAAAATAGTAAATTACATATTTGTACTTTTTTGATCTATATATATTGTAATCCCAAACTGTACAACCTGATACAATATATTAAGCCTTATGACCACACTTGGTGGAACATATGGTACTCTACGCTTCTGGTTCAAACAGTGGTAACCCACAAAGTAACTCAGTTGTGTTACTCAGTGGTAATGAATGACCCGTGTGTTTGTCATGTTGCCATGTTGGTCCTCCTTTAAGTTTTGTATGTCCGCTGATTACTTCGGCATCTCTATCGGCATCAATAATAATTCACTTAAATCTTGAACAGCATACGTTATAATCACAGTACCTTCATAATCATATAGCCCTGGGTTCATAAGGTGTTTTGATTTGTAGGACCGAAAAAATTACAACATTTTATGAGCCCAGTGACAAGATTATTATGGAGGGACCACTATTTAATAGATTAATAGATTATTAAATATTTAAGTGAATTAGTATTGATGCCAATAGTAATGCAGAAGTAATCAACTAACTTTCATACTGTGTGTTACCATTATTTTCACCCATGCCATTCAATTAGTTTTGATAATAAGTAGATAAATTGTGGTTTACTAATGTAGTATACTGGAACTGCGTGCTGTATTGTGTTTTGACGATTTTTTTCAACCAAGAAAAAATGTGAAGAAGCATCAGAACTCTTTTCTTCAGTCAACAATCATGTGTGGAAAAAAAACTAATCTCTAAATTTATAACGTTTCGGTCTCCTGATTGCAGTGTTCATTTTTGTGCCGTAATAGAGTTTGTGTCGTCTTCTAGACGGGTCTACCTTATTCTATACAACCTGCAGATGTTGTTTATCAGAGTTTTTTTTTAACGAATAACCACGACCATGTTTCGGACGGGGCGCAATTTTCCATCACGAATGTCTCCTTAGTAGTGATTTATGCCCGCTGTTAAGGGTTTTTACTGGTAGTTTTGTTGTTCCTCGACTATCGTTTTTTGTTCGGCAAGTATACACATTTCATGCCAGCGTATAAAATCGTTCTGCCGTATTGGATCTTGTAAGTACGTTCCGGATGTGACGTAATTGCGTCCAAGGTAAACGTAAAGTGAATTCCAATACAGGTCGCCAGCCATAAATGTAAATCATAAATAAAAAAAATGTTTTAAAGGAGACAGGAAAAATGTCGAAGATTGATGGACGGGTTAAAAATAAAACATACACATGTTAGAAATAATCACAACGAAACGAGCTAAGAAATAGACAACTTTGCAGGATAGTAAAATATGAAAGAGAGCTATCGCAATGAATCTATAGGAAATCGCCATCAAATAATAATGATGACAAGAAAATGAAATAACTAAATGAGAAAGAATCTCACACACCATGTTGATTTTTTTTCTCGTTTAAAGGCTATTTTTGTAAATTTAGCACAATACCTTCCTTCCATTTAATATGATGGTTGTAAAAATTCACGTAAGTGATGAGCGACTTTTGTGAATATTTGTTAGAAATATTTGTGACAGAAACATAATGCAAGGGAGGTATAGTATTAAAATTAAAAAAATTATCGGTAGTAAAATAGTAATTACGAATGAAATAAAAATTGGCGTTAGGTGGTCGTTAAGTGCCCAGCCTAGTCAGAGGTGTTATCTGTGCTGGCGAGGTGGGATGATAAGCGCGACGCTCGCTGGTGCTTCTAGCGCGGTTGTCTCCTCTGGACTGGCGCGCAGTCTTCTCGTCGTGCATCGAGCGGCGACCGTGACATCACACGGCGGAGAAATGAAGATAAATGTATAACGCAAGACCCTTAAGTGCTTTCAAGAATCTGTACTGGTTGTTTTATGCCTGAACATTACTCTAAAAACACACCTTTTAGCCATTTTAACTCTTCTAAAAATACAGTTTAAAAACTGAATCCAAAAACCTGACTAGTACTTATCTGCTCTCAGCGATTCCTTATATGCTTTTCTTAAACAGACACCACTCGGGTATCATTGAGCAGTTTTTAACTTTTTTAAGCTTTGCACACCGTATGTGTTCCCGGGTACACTGTTAGAAATTACAATAAATTTACGAACTTTTCAACGAAGAATGTAACTCAACTAAACAAAGAGTTCATCGTGATTTCAAATAACAGAATCTTCGTAAAAAAAAACTACGCTGTATTCCGACTTCCGAGTTGAAAGTTTCGTCCCAAACAAACGTAAACACACACGTGGACAAAGAAAAGCGTTCTCATTGTAGACTTAACCAATTTTTTTTTGACGTGATAACGTCTTATAAATCGATGAACGTCGGCTGCACGCACGAAAAAGCATGACTAATTGTCACGTTCCACCTGAGCCGACCGTGCAATAACCGGCCAACCACCGTGCGAAAAAAAATCTTCTATAATATCAAACAGGTTAAGGCGGGCTTTGTAAATGCAGCAATTTAAATTTTTTTATTTATTTGTCCATTTTCGTCATTTCAAATTAACAATGTATTTACATTGATTTGATTTCAGTTTATTTCTATAACTAATTGTTCGTGATTATATTTAAACAAATTATTTAAAAATTTAATTTTGCAAAAAACTGTAAATATTAAAAAATTTAAAAGTATGCAATTTTTCATCAATGTCTTCTTATGACGTTATCACGTAAAATTATAGTCCATAAACCGACTTTACAGACAACCCCCCCTTTTTTTTAAATGTTTTGTTAGTACACCAATAAAACGTTCAAAGAGTAAGTGAACTGGAGTGCCCGGAAACTTACGAAGATGGCCGTGAATTTTTCGAAGATCCCTTTAGAGGAAATGTGACCACCGTTCTTCGTAAATTGAAGGTGTAAAATTTTTTTTTTAACAGTGTAGATGTGGGTCGTAAAGCACCTTGAGCTCTCGGACATGCCGCTGCTACCAACTACACGGGTTCAAAGCCATTTTTTTTTTTTTACTCTCGCCTCGTGGCTAAAGTCGAGCCGGTGTTATCAGCGACCTCCTCCCCCCTCCTCTTTCCCAGCGTCATAACCATTCCCAACACCCTTGCTCTATGACATGCGAGTCGCGCGGCGACGCGTTTCCGGTCGTAATGGCCTCGTCCATAAATCAGATCATACCTCTTCCCCCCTCCACACCCCTCACCCATTTACTCCCACCCTCACCAACCCCCTTCTACTACCTTGTGTCGCTCCCCGCGCTACTCCACTATCTGTCACTATTCGTTAGTGTCGTGGCCGCCCGTCATCCATCATGAAGCGAGTCATCCATCTCGCTTAGCGGCGCCCGCTTGAGTTACGGTTAGCGAGGGAAACGCAACGACGCAACCGACGCAAGGGCGTGGAAAAAAATCACGGTCCGTTCTCGGAGCACGTTAAGCAGAAGAAGGAAAAAAAAAGTGGCTGGAGATATTTTTGCATAAAATGAAATATATACGTTTTTTTTTTTCGAGACAGTACTGAGTATTTCTACCGAAAATTGACGCATAATTTAATATTTAATTTCACGTTACACTCAATCATAAATATTATAAATTATCTGGAAAAGACAATTGGATATTAAACAATCAGACTAATTTAATTAAGATCTCAGGCCTTCGTGGTTATTGTCCGAGATAGCTTGACTTCTGGGTTGTAGCCGCGTCCAAGGCGAATTTATCACCGACGTTTCGGTCGACATTGCAGTCGCCGTCATCGGGGTTGAGTTACCTACTGAGGTTATTACAAGTTCTTCTGACTTAAATATTCTCGTCTGAGAGGATCCACTCTTCAGAAAACCTCAAAACCTAGCTCTGCATCCGCCAGAAAAGGTCATTGCTGGTTGGCCAAACAGCCTAGCCAATCAGAAGAGGAGAGGCCACTGATTTGCCAGCACCCTCAGTGTTCGGTAAAATAATACACCTGTTGTGCTTATCGTGGGATTCGGCGGATGGATACTACTCCTGCAAGTAGTCATCTGGCAACACTGTCCGTTGGTAGAGCAGTGGACTTGAAGATGGTGCCGTGTTAAGTTTGCTTGGTAATTTTGTCGGTGATCTGGCACAGTTTTTAAGAATATACACAACACCCAGCCAATCACAGAGGCTAAACTACGATTGGCCAAACCAACAGGCCAACTAGACGAAAGGAAAGCTGTGATATGCCCACAGCTGCAGCCAATTAGGAAACACTCTGAGGGCGGGTGAGTAGCTCGGTTTCTGTGCCTACTTTTTAAACTATATTTCTAGGAGAGTGAAAATAACAAAAACGCGTGGTTTCGAAATAATTTGCGGGCATGAAACACCCGGTGCAGATTCTTGAAAGCACTTAAGGGACTTTCGTTATACATTTATCTTCATGTCTCCACTGTATAATTATACGGTCGCCGCTCAATGCACGACGAGAAGACTGCGCGCCAGTCCGGAGGAGACACCGCGCTAGAAGCACGAGCGAGCGTCGCGCTTATCATTCCACCTCGCTGGCACAGATACAGCCCTGACCAGACGGGTTATGTCATTTTTATGTAAATGTATGTCATATATAAAAAATCAGCCATTTAAAGCGTATAGAAATAAAACTTAGTTTGGCTTGACTAAGTCATTAGGCGCGATTGTAATGTTGATTTCCTGATGCTCCAGAACGACAAAAATGCTGAGAATGGAGGGACTAAGTAGAACTTAAAAAAAAGTTAAACTAACGAGGGGCTATGTAAAAATGCGGCCAAGTAAAACCTCCAGCAAGTTTCTAGAAAACAAATAGACATATTAGAGGACGATGGAGCAAAAAAAATATGCAAAAAACGGGAAAGGATTGCTAATTGTGAGATAAGAGATGGATAAAAAAAAGTATAAAAAAAACTCCATTGCTTTCCGCTTCATTAAAACCAGAGCAAGCGACGGCTAATGAAGCCCAACCATACAGACAGAAGCTTCTGATGAAGTCGCCTCAATACAAAGAGGAGGAGAGAATAAAAATATCGCAAAGTATTTCGCGTTCTAATTTCAAACTTCGTCGCAGGATCGTTTCATGGAGAGGAGATAAAAGATGGGAAGATAATAAAGGTTTCCTTTCTCATCGATCTGGTCTTTATTTGGCCGCGATGCAAAGCTGAATGCGTGTTGATCCAAGATTCTAAGGAATAGCGAACTCCTCTTTCAAAGTTGACATATTCCGGAATACCCTCAATATATATTTTCTTTTATCCAACTTCGATTCAAAAAAAAAGAATAGGGTTTAAACAACAACAAAAATTGATCAGTACATCACCACCTTCTTAGCAATGGAATCAATGAAATTTTGGAATCTATTGGAGGTTCCATTCCTATTGAACTTGTTTTTAAGTCCATTTATTTCAAAGCTCTTTCGCTGAGAAGAAATTTGTAGCTTATCGATCTACCATCAGTGCTTAAAATATTTTTCTGTGGTTGAACTGAACTAGATTTATATTAATGAAATTTTTGATGTTTATATGTTTGATATTTGTTAACTTTACTCAATTTTAATGCATAAATGCGTGATGCATTTATATTTTTGTGGTTCAACTTTATTACACTATAATGTTGTAAGAAGGTGTGTATTTTTATAGGCTACCTGTGAATCTATAGTTATAATTTTTTTAAATATGTGAGTAGATTCCACGCATGACAGAAATGAAACTTCTTGTTTATTAGTTTTAAATATAGATAAATTGCTTATAATTTTTAATACAAGATATAATATTCTAGAATAGCAAGGGTGCGGGTATGATCTCAAATGAAATAACTCTTTTCCACACCAATAAATAAGTTGTAGATTCTTTGAATAAATAAAAGTACTAAAAAATTTTCTCGTAAATTTAAAACAAACTTTGCTTTATAAAAATTCTTAAACTTAGAAGCTTGCCGATCATTAGGCTTAACTAACTATCCAAATGGGTGTGTTTAGTCTGAGGTAGGTATCTGGCATGTGACAACATGTCGATTTGCGCTTCGATTACAACTTAGATTAGCTTTTCGTTTACCAGTTCGATTACAAATTCGTTTAACCGTTAGATTACCAGTTCGATTAAAAATTTCGATTTCCAGCTCGATTACCAACGGAAGGAAGGGCGGAATTTTGTGTGAAAAAACGTGTTGGACATTGTAGCTACCCAGTGGGTTTTTTCCCGTGACACTTTTAACTTTTCTTTTACTACTGGCATACTTATTTTGACAGTGGTCAAATTTGAGACCAGCTAAATGATCCAGACTACTTGGGTTGCCTAACGGTGTGCAGAGCGCTGAAAACATAGTGATGAGAAAACTACTCAAGAAAAGTTCTTTGCAATGGGGCTTACGCCTTTGTTGGTTTACACCGTGTGCCGTAGAAAGCCCAAACATGGGAAAACAAAGCTAAATACATATTATGAATATACACGGTGAACAGTTCAAAATTAGCTGATGTAAAATGTTAGATCCCCTGAAAAGCACAGAGAATTAATTCAGTGGAAGCAATTTGGTTAGAAGAAATATCACAGCACAGATAGATGTACGCAGTGGGCAGACAACGACGACACAGTTGAAACAAGGACAGAAAACAGACAATAATCTTGTACAACACAGCGACAACCAGAAGAATAAACACTGATAAAAAAATTGGTTGTCTGTAAAGTCGGTTTACGGACGATAGTTTAACGAGACGTCATAACAAAACATTGATGAAATGATTGCATACTTTATGAATAAAATTGAATCATTTTTATTTTAATAATAAAAGAATAAATACTTGAAATTATACTAGTAATCAGACTTTTAAAATGCAAGAATAATTAACCTTTATTGCCGAAATTGTTGTTGTAATAAGCAATGAAAACCACATTAACTTTCCACTTCACTTTATAAACAGTCGAGTGGAAGAGAGATAGATGCGGCGCAAGCGTACAATGAGCGTAACGGGACACAGCGTAACGGGACAATGTGCGTATCTGGACAATGTGCGTATCGGGACACTTTTTCGTGCGTGCAGCCGGCGTTCATCGTTTTATTATACGTTGTCAGGTCAAAAAATATAATCTGGAAAACACAGCAACACAGACGAACCGAGCGGTGAAACTGAACAACACGAGGACGGCACACACGAACTCAGTTGCTGTTCGGGAGCTGAATTATGCTCCTGTTATCAGGCAAAGGCAGGCTGACTGTCTGACAGAGCTTTTTATATTTAATAAAAATTGTAATAAGCTGTTCAAAGAAAGAAAGAAAATACATTTGACGTAGGTTTAAAAAAAATACAGAAATGTACCTGTGGAATGTTAAACTTGACATGCTAGAAATCAGGAAACACTCTACTGAAATGAATACTGATTGTTTTAAACTTTAGTGAACTACACTGCAATAGTTATTTTTTTTTTGTAAATGGAACAGAAATATTTGTGAAAAATTACAGATGTTTGAAAATTTTTACATTTACATGAAAACAACTGTATCGCTCAAAGAATAGTAATCGCGTTAATATTGGATTCAGATTATTACCCGGGCATTTATGTTTTGTGTTGTCCCAGTATCTCCGATATTTATATAGTTATTTGTAAACTGTTCCCTGAATAGCTTTCCAGGATTGACTGCGCGCATCAATAAGCATTATGAAACAAGATAAAGTTAAAGTTTTGAATATTCGATTATATTTTCCATCATGCTTTAATGAAACATCAATTAAGATATAAATACCCGCCAGTTTTCGTAACAAATAGTCGGTGTTATCTCGAAAAACAGAATTTAATACGTGCAGAAATAACCACAGCCATGTGTTGTATCAACAGGCCCGGATTTAGAGGTCCGGAGGCCTCGGGGCAACAGAGGAGCGGAGGCCCCCTGGCCCCAAATTATTTTACAAATAAAATGAACAATATTTTTTCAGTCGAGTTTTACAATAAATAATTTATTGTGAAATCAAGTAGATTCTCTTGGTATTTAAAAAAATATACATAAATATAATCGGAGAGGAGAATTACATGAAATTAAATTTTAGTGTTAATGAATATTTCTTTTTATATTTAACAATAATATAAATATGTACAAAGTACTGTAGGTAAAGGTAAAACAGCGAAAAAAGAATATTAAAAAAAAAAATATGTTTACTAGTGTTTACTTGTCGGAATTTGAAAGATTTTTTTTTCCGAAGTCTCTATTGTGGGGGCCCTCCGTTTGTGGGGGCCCTGTGTACCAAGTACAAATTACAAACTATTTCTTGGCACTTGATTTTGAAAGGAATATTTTGTAAAAGTACAATTTTTTCCCCCTGCGTAAAACCCGTCGTTAGCTCAGTAATGATTGCTGCCGGATTACAGAAGGTGCTGTAGCATGGCGTGCCGGATCAGAGACCTTCCACTGTACTTGCAACCCAGTACGAAGGAAAAACTAAATCGTGCTTAAGCTATTTTCTCTTGAGTAAGATGTGGCTGTGTAGTGGATTGTTAAAGGGTGCTTCCTCCCATTTCAGGTCAAGATTTTATATTTACAGTAATTACAGATAAACTTGTAGACTTTTTCAATTGTTTAACTTTCACGAAATGAAAAATTATATACAGCGCATACTTTTTGCATAATTAGCTGCCAAAGTTACATTTTTAACATTTTTGGGTTGTACAAATAAGGAAAATTTAGTTTATTGCAGAACTGAAACTTTTTAGGTTTAACTGCAATGCCACTGGCTACTTCAAGAAATGGTTTGAATTTCTTTCAAAAAATATTAATTAATTTTATATGGCATTTCAAAGTTCTCAAAGTTGTACAGATTTTGACAGCGAAGAAACATGAAATGAGTTTTTGTGATATAAATGCAGACAGTATCATGAAGTAACCAGTGGCATTGCAGTTAAACCTAAAAAGTTTCAGTTTTGCAATAAATTAAATTCTCCTTATTTGTACAACCCAAAAATGTTAAAAATGTAACTTTGGCAGCTAATTATGCAAAAAGTATGCGTTATATATATTTTTCATTTCGTGAAAGTTAAACAATGGAAAAAGTCTAAAAGTTTATCAGTGATTGATATAAATATAAAATCATGACCTGAAATGGAAGGCACCCTCTTAAATCCAGATTTTTGTCAAAACAGATTATTGGGTCTAGAGTTTAATGTTTAAGAAGAAAAAATCACGAACTTCTTTAAAAACAAATATTTCAAAGCGGTCTTGAGGACTGCCGACAGAAGTGAAAACTTAATACTATAAACAAACAGTTGTCATTTTTGGATATCCAAATTAATTTGTGATAAAATTCAGAGACCTTTTCGCAATTTTTACGGAAAAATAATTTGTTTTATCACGTTAGTAAAATAACTCTTAAATAATTACTGTAAAAGACGCATTGCATAGTAATTGTAGGTATTAAAAAAATAAATAATGATGTTCTTAATTCTGAGGTTACATTGCTACAAAGACTCCGTTTTCTTCGTTATTCAAACATTATATGTATATATATGAGAATATTAATATATTTTATACTCACTTTTTACTGCATACACACATTCGATTCACATTTGCACAGCACTGATGTACAGGGACTGAAGACGCGTAATAATAAGATATATGTATTGGTATGTGTCGTGTGCATTACTTGTCGACCTGTGTTATGTGTACTGGCTGCGCGCGCACCACTGAGTATGTGTATGTGTGTGTATATATATATGCATTCGCGTCACGTGACCATGTCGATGACGACTTACAATTATTTACTCCCTATCCAAACCTTCCTATATAAGTTTTCTCTTAAAAAAAAATCACGAACTTCTTGAAAAAAAAACTGGTGATATCTTCTTATTTTATAAAACGAAAAATGTCAAAACAGGATTCATGGTTAAACGATAAAGGGAGCATTTTTTTAAATTTATTTTTAAAGGCCGATTTTTATTCCTGCCCCTGATGTATACGCAGAGAGGTCTGTTCATCCTTCACGTCGCTTCGGCCGAGCTCGAATTATTTGCGATCTGGTAAATAAAAAAGGAATCTGACTACCAGAAAAAAAAAATTGGTCCGGAACAAATAATCGACGACGGTCGATCGACTTGGAGCTCTCGACTTTTTCCCCCCAAGCGACGGGAAGCGCTCTAGGAATGAAAACTGAATTATCATGCCTGTGATTTGTTTTGACGGGTCGAGTTAACCGACGAATCTAATAATGTCTTTTTTTATAGGACAGACACAACACGATTTTATGGCCTGCTTACGTTTATCTGGTTGAAAAACTGGAAAAAGGGGGAAATTTTTTTTATCAGGAATCGAAGATGTGTTAGAAATCCGGAAAACGCGAGAAATTCTTACAATATATCAATACAATACAATAGTAATTTATCATACGTGTCTTAAATTCTTAAAACTTATATCTATTTGTAATAAAATCTAGATTTCCGTGTTAAATAACACAGGGCTGATATATCATTTAAAGTTTGTTTTTATCATAAATTAACATCTCTGCGAGAACATTTATCAGTACTTAAAATGCGCTAAAATCTCCCTTACTCTTAACAGTGAACCAATTTTACTTATTGGAGCCTTTAAAGAAAACACTTGAGAAAACTAATGCAGTTCGCATCTTTAAAAATCATGCACGAATAAAAGGTTTTCTTTTAATTAATGACACTGGCGGACAGTTGTTTAGGCTCGTACATTAGGTCGTTTTTAATGTTAGAACTATTTCATCAAATTAGCGTCAGCATTAATTGCAAGATGAAAGATAGGTCTTAAAATAAGCAGCAGTAGGAATTTTACGTTTTCAAATAGATTAACGGTAATTATCGCTTTTATCGGAGCCGTTCCATTATGTAGTAGCTATAAAATTTCTCTCTGCAAATGAAATGATTTATTAGTCGACGTAGCTGCTCCGACAGCGAATTATAACGGCGGATGCGGAAACTACGTGTGATTCGCGTCAGGATAATTACTTTGCTTATGTTTATTAAGCTCGACTTTCTCCCAGCCACGCATTTCCTACACATTGTGTTGTTTAGTATGCTGTTGCGTACTTTATTGTTTCGTGTTATCGTTCACGTGGTTTCAGCAACGGACACAGCTTAGAATTTTGAGAGGTGCGATATGTATGGAAAAGGGGGGTGGGCTTTTTTCGTGTGTGTGAGTGTGTGTGTTGGTGGGGGGGGGGGGGGGCGGGGGCGGGGGGTTTTAAGGTGCCGTCTGCCAGGGCACACACAGGGAAAAAAACGCGATTTCAAAACTACCCAAGATATCAGAGTGAAGTCTGTTTACGAAAAGCATCTAAGAGTTCGTTGAGGTCCGAAAAGTACTTTCGATTTCGGATTAAGTTCTTAAATTGTGTTTTTAGAAGAGTTTAAAATGGCTAAAATGCGTGTTTTCGGAGTAATTTTTAGGCGTGAAACAACCGGTACAGATTCTTGAAAGCACTCAAGGGACTTGCATTGCACCTTTATCTTCATTTCTCCGCCGTATAATGTTACGGTCGCCGCTCGATGCACGACGAGAAGACTGCGCGCCAGTCCAGAGGAGATAACCGCGCTAGAAGCACCAGCGAGCGTCGCGCTTATCATCCCGCCTCGCTGGCACAGATACAGACCTGACTAGGCGGGCCTTAATTTGTAAGGACCTGGCGGAGTGACGGAGTAACTCTGGAGGAATGTTCGAACCGCGAGGTAATGAGGAGGTGCTTCTGCCGGTGACAGTTTACGTTTTGATAAACCACCCCTCGGCTGGAAAGGAAATTGCGTAAAAGGGGGGGGGGGGGGGGGAGGTAGGAGGTTTCGAAGGAGTTTGTAAGGATGTTACAGGGATTGGGGAGAGAAGAAAAGATATCCGCGGGGGTTGACAGGTGTAAATGGAGGTACCTTGGTGTCTGACTTAACAGGCCTCCCTCCCTCCCTCCCTCCCTCTATAGAGTGCTGCGACACACTTCAACTGCGTTTTTGTTTCATCTCCCTTCGGTTATCCTCCATTCTCCCTTAATTTATCAACTTATATCTGCTCTTCCTTCTTTATTGTCTGGCAAGACGAAATGAAGTGATGACTCATAGGGGCGTTACGGAAAGTGGAAAGCCCTATGACAGAGAAGGGCAGTAGGGAATAACGAATAAAGCAGCGAAATGAAGAACCGCAAGACTCTTTCTATATTTATCGCCGCTGTGTTTCTTTAAATTGTGTACCTCGAATTTTTTTTTTTTACAGATGATGCATTTGTGGCGTAGCCTCATATCTGACGAGATGTTAGGACAGGAAATATTCATTTTAAGAGTTGAACTGACAAGGAAAAAAATGACAAACCATAATCATCATTTAATAGTTAATATGATGGAAACTCTTTTTACAGATTGTACAGAATCATAATTTTGTAATAATAAAAAAAATTATTCTTAAATAGTTACTATAGCTTTTTTCCTTCGCAGTATTAACTTCATATATATATATATATATATATATATATATATATATATATATAGAGAGAGAGAGAGAGGGAGGAGAGAGAAAGAGAGAGAGAGAGGTAGAGATATATAGATGTATATAGAGAATTATTGAGAGATTTATAGAGAGCTAGAAGGATAGACAATTATAAAGAGATAGAGAGATGGCAGTAAAAGTATTCGGGTTACTATCCACCCCCTAGAAATGTGCCTGCACTTGCTAAGGGTTGTAGGGATGTGTGCGCTATGAACGCATCCCTATTGACCGTAATTTTTTTTATATGGAAGGGAATGAATAAATCATGTAAAATTGCATATATTTGTATATTTGTACTTTTGTTGATTTACATCAAAGCAACTGCATCGCTAAAACATATGCTGGCTGTGTGTGCCCGGGCATTTATTATTTAAAGTTATTTGTAAACGGTTTCTCGAATAGCTTTCCAGTATCGACTGCGCACATAAATGAGCATAATTATGCAAAATAAAGTCAAATGGTTGAATATTCGATTATCTTTCGCAAAGTTAAAAAAAAAAATGTACGCTGGTATAAATCATCAATCAAAATTTAAAAAAAAAGCGTAAATTTTCGTAAAAAAAAACGCATTACGCGAATCATGTTTTGTACAAATTTACACTTTTTGTCGTGTAGAATTACAGATTGCTTCTTGGCAACTGGTTTTCCAAAATAAATTATATTTTTTTTTCTGTTTCCATTCGGGGAAACAATTTTTTCCCATGTGTTCCTTCCTCCCCGTGTGTGTAGGAAGGGCTGCCTGCTGGTAGCGCGAGTTGTCGGACACCCTGTACAACAACACTCTCCCGCCGTTTACATGTTTGTGCTTGTTACGTAAGCGGCCCGAAGGTCGCCGCGCGTGTGTGTGTTGTGTGTGTATGTGTGCCGTCGTCCATATTGCCGTGGGCCGCGCGTGCGGAGGTTGTTTTCATTCATCCTTTCTCCCCCTTTTTTTCTTCTTCTTCTTTATTATTATTATTCTCTCTCTCCCCCTCTTCTCCCCTTTTCTCCATCTGCACCGGCGAGGTTCATTCACGGACCCCGCCTGCTGTCGGTGTGACCGCAGCACAGCCTGCTTCTCTCTCTCCCCCCCCCCCCCCCCCCCCACTGACCCACCACCGACCATCTGTCGGCTTCTGGAAGGCACCCGGCCGTCAAGGTCACCTGCTGACGGCCTCCCGTACCTGCTCGGAGAACAACACGTGGACCTTCAGCTTTGAATATACATACTGTATAGAAGTCGCCAGCCCAGGTTAAAATTTATAATACATTTTTGAGGTATTTGGTTAATTCACCGCCGCAATCGCCACACATCTCTAGGGCATCGACTTGCGGCGGTCCCTAGCGGACAAGTGTCGAACTCTTCAAACACCCCTTCCCCCTCATGATGAACGTCCTTGAGCTGCAGTGAATGATAGATGGGGGGTGCGGGGAATGACAGCGGGCGACAGTGCTGCGCTCTAACGTGTAAATAACAACTAAGACGATACAGGGCGTTACGGCAGCGCACTGCAGCGGTGAAGTTCCCAAGCTGCTCATCATACGCTTCTCTGAAAAACGTAGAGTAAATCCTATCCACTCGCGACTTATATACAGTATATATATATTCAAAACCTTCAGCGACACAAGTCGTTCCTCTTCCCCCCCCCCCCCCCACTCCACGCCACTCTCCCCGAACTACCTTCCAAGATCTTGATTGGAGACCGCCCTGAACATATCACGTTCTCGCAACAAAAAAAGTCGACGTGTTTCAGAGTTTGCACTGTGCATTGCCGTAGAGACCGGAAAAATTCGCGAATTCATTTCGCGGTAGGCTAAAATACAAATCGTTATACCTCAGTTGCTGCCTCTGCCATTGGCTCACAACTCACCTGGACGACTCTGGGCCAGTGAGAAACACTCAACCGAAGCTGTGTCGGAATCACAGGCTGCTACGTTGGGACGTCTCTCAAGACAGCAGCCAACGAGTGGGTGGCATCTGACCGAGTGTACGTAGAACTATGGAGTTCATCCTAGAGGTCATTGAACCCGCGAATTTTTCCGGTCCCTATGCATTGGGCATTTATTTCCACCTCCCCTTTTTTTAAACTCTCTCTCTCTCTCTCTCTTCCCACTCCTGCCATTAGCACACTTTCCCTTGTTTCGCCGTGCTCTGCTGCCAGACGTACCTACGCCGTTGAGCGACCAAAAAAAAAATATATATATGTGTAGCCACGTTCTTCAAATGATTCATGCAATGCTGGTTTCCCAGATATCAGTCTCCGTGTGTGCGCCTGATAACGGGAACAGATGCCAGTTTTGTCGTAGGAAATTTACTGCGTTCCAAGGGCGTCGCCAGGAGGGGGGGTGGGGGGTTGCCCCCCTAGAGTCTTAGAGATATAAAATAATGTAGCCAAATGCAAAAAAAATACATACTTTTCCCACAACTTGCCCCCCCCCCCCAGGCCCCCCCTACCCCCCCCCCCCCCCATCTTCCCAGGCCATCGGCTGGCGACGCCCTTGCTGCGTTCGTATGTGCTGTAATATAGGTATATAGGCCCTATATATATTTTTATTTTTTATTTTTTCATGACTAGATACCTTTTCACGGAATCCTTGTGCTGTTATGGTGTTTAGAGTTTTACTGTGTTCGTCTGGGTTGTCTTCGTTGTGTTGTCCGCAATACCTGTTTGGTTTTTCACGGTTTGGGTCCGTCTGTTCGACATCAGCTGATTTAGGGCTTGTTCACTGAGGGGTTTGTGTTATTTTTTTTAGCGCAAGGCTCCGAACTGGCGCGCAGTCTGGCTCGTAGTAACAGGAGAACTGTGAAATTTGAGCGGTGACAGTTAAATTATATGGTGAAGAAAAGAGATTAATGCGTAATGCAAGTCCCTTAAAAGGGGCCCGCCTACCTGGTCACACAGACGGTGCGCAGAGCTTCAGGAAAAACAACGCGATTTCAAAACTACTCAAGATATCCTAGTGGGGTATGTTTACGAAAAGCATTTAAGAGTTCGCTGAGGCCCGAAAAGTACTTTTAATTTTGGATCATGTTTTTAAACTGTATTTCTAGAAGAGTTAAAATGGCTAAAACGCATGTTTTCAGAGTAATTTTTAGGCGTAAAACAACCAGTACAGATTCTTGAAAGCACTTAAGGGACTTGCATTACACCTGTACCTTCATTTATTCGCCATATAATGTTACGGTCACCGCTCAAATTCCACGGTTGTCCTGTGACGACGAGAAGACTGCGCGCCTGTTCAGAGACTTGCGCTTAGAGGCTATACCGCGCTGGAAGCACCAGCGAGCGTCGCGCTTATCACCCCGCCTCACTAACACACATACACCCCTGACGAGGCGGGCCCCTTAAGTGCTTTCAAGAATCTGTACCGGTTGTTTATACGTCCAAAAATTACTCTGAAAACACGCGTTTTTAGCCATTTTAAACTCTTCTAAAAATACAGTTTAAAAACTTAAACCGAAATCGAAAGTACTTTTCGGACCTCGGCGAACTCTTAAAATGCTTTTCGTAAGCAGACACCCAGTCGGTTGTGTCGAGTAGTTTTGAAATCGCGTTTGTTTTTCCCTTAAGCTCTGCGCACCGCGTGTGTGTCCGGGTGAGACGTACTTCGTACCTCCTTCCTTGTTCTGTGGCTTCGCGCGCGCAAGCTTCGACCTTCCGCCTGCGGACGTCTCTCACGCCGTCAGAGTGAAGTGACGCCGTTCCTTCGATCACTCAGGTCCTCCTGCGATCCATCACTCTCCTGTTGCATCACCGACCTGCCATTTTTTTCCCCGTTCGAATCGGCGCGCGGACCTTTGGGGCCTCATGCTTCTTGTCATGGACACAGCCGTGTGTTGTACGTGAATACGTGCACGTAACAGGTAACATTTGTTCTATATAAAATATAAAATACGCTATTTTATGTATGTTATCATGTTTGAACACTAATAAGTCATCATAAACTTGCATAATTTCATCCGCCCCCAGCTGCAGATGTACTGGCTACCGTCGTTGATCCGCTCGGCCGCATTCGTTCTTTTTTACGTTCCCGGGCTCAATTCTCGAACCGACGAGAGCAGCTGTGACGAGTCGCGTCATCCCGGGGCTGACCCGACGCCCGAAACATCGAGAATAGCGTCGCTCGCTCACGCCACTCCACGCGGCAGGCCCGCAGAATTCCCCAGGCCGCTCAGCGATAGATAACGACGCCCGAGGCAAGACGATACTTAGTGAGCCCGGGGGGGGGAGGGGGTAGCGACGCCCATTGTGACCCGGCGAGGCACGCGTTGTATGCCTTACGTCAGTGGACGGCGCGTGACGTCAGCGGCCGTGCGGGGCCGCCAGCCAGCTCTGAACCTGGCGGGCGTCGCGGTCCTGTCTGCGCTCGTAACAATCTCTTATTTAAATTAATTTGCATCACTATCCTTGGTACATTGCGTATTTGTTAATTCTGTACTATAAACATGTTTACTATCAATTATTTTACTGTATAAATGCTTCATGTATCACAGTCAAAAATCACTCTTTGGTAAAGGTGTTAAGAAATATTGTGGTGTTTGTCATATTTGTTTAATAATACTCTATAGATTTTTAAACGATATTAACACAAAAATTGATTTTAAAATCTTGTCACTAGTTCTGAGACGGATGAGGAATTTAAAATCTTGTCACTAGTTATAAGACGGACGAGAAATTAAAAATACTGTCACCAGTTATAAGACGGACGAGAATGAATAAATTGACGAAGGATGTAAGGAATACCTCGCGAAATCCCCAACTTAATGAATGTTTCACGTTTTCAAAAAAAAAAAAAAAAAAAAAATTGGGTGGGTGTACTTATGTACGCGCGTTTAAAGTTATTCCTACTTAAACCAACTTTAATTTTGCATGTGAATCATCAATGGAAATAAAATTAAAATGACTGGAGTGATTTTATAAATACGGTTGGTAAAGAATAAACTCAGTCAATATGAAATATTTAAATTAATACTCAGATTTAAAAATTGATATAAACACGTGTATAAACTAAATTATATAATTTAGTAAAATAATGATTTTCAATTATTAATGAACTTCAATAAACATGCCGATTGTGTATTCTAATTTATTAATTATAAATTATACATACGAGAAAATGACCTCACTTATACAAATACACTTGAAAAAATTTAAAAAAAAAAATTCTGTCACGAATATTCACAATGAATTAAACTTTTTCAAGGATATGAACTAGTATTTAATATCAATCACTGAAGTATAAGTTTTAAAAGCAGGTGTATAATTTTAATTTGTATCCTTTTCATCCTGCGAAAATTTCGTCTCATGTTGCGCGCGCATCGTCAAAATAATCAGTTCTCGTAACGCGTCCCTAAAGAAGCGTAGCTTCAAGAAATTAATCCCGGTTCGACCCCTCAAAGGCGTGATGGAGCCGGTCGTACCTTGTTAGGGTAGAGGGGGGGGGGGGGGTTCAGGTGACGAGTGGGAATGTACGCGTGGGGGGTGCGAGAGGGGTGGGTTGTGGAGGAGGGGTAGGTACGGGAGGGTGTTAGCACTCCCCCACTTCGGGGTCCAGCCCTTGCCATCAATCAGAGCATCGCTTAATTAACAGCGGGCGGCGCGCCACCGAGTTGGAGCAGAAAGGAACGGGCTTCGCTCGCTTTTCCCCTCCCCCCCCCTACCCAACCCACCCTGGGTCATGACCCGGTGGGTCGTGTGTAGAGGGCCATCTGGAAAAGGGGGGGGGGGGGGGGAAACTGCCTGTTTCATTTCGGGATAGGCTAAAAAAAAAATTTAGGCGGAGCGCCTCTCACCCTTCCCCCTTCAGCAACCGTACCACTTTCTGTGTCGTACAACCTTGGCCCCCTCAAAATTTTACATTGTTTAAATGTATAGTACCAGCGGTAACCATTTCTCAAATGTCACTGGCAAAGCAACGGGTTTGGTCGTTCTTCCAAAGTGAGGGGGGGGGGGGGAAATTGCGACATTTCAGTGTTGGTTGACGGGAGAGAAAATTTAATATGTTCAGCCCCCCGCCTACCCGGACACACAGCACACATACGGTGCGCAGAGCTTCAGGAAAAACAACGCGTTTTTCTAAACTACTCAGGATATCCGAGTAGGGTTTGTTTACGAAAACCATTTTAAGAATTTCGCTGAGGGTCGAAAAGTACTTCTGATTTCGGATTAAGTTTTTAAACTTTGTTTTGAGAAGAGCTAAAACGGTTAAATCGGGTGTTTTCAGAGTAATTTTTAGGCGTAAAACAACTGACACAGATTCTTAAAAGCATCAAAGGACTTGCATTACAACTTGATCTTCATTTCTCCGCCGTATAATGTTATGGTCACCGCTCAAATTTCACAGTTGTCCGGTGAAGACGAGAATATTGCGTGCCAATTCAGAGTCTTGAAACCAGTTGTCAATAAATAGTAGAAATCGTAACTTTGTTCAACGCATAGCTGTAGTTATTGTTGCATACATGAAATACGTTTTTCAAGATTAAACTGACAATTTATTACGAATATTGGCGCTCAATTGTATATTTGAGTTGATTTTCAATTCAAGCATTTTTTTTAACATTGTAAAAGAAAATAGAATGTTTATTAATTGAACTTTATTATGTTTATATGCTTATTGATGTGTGCAGTTAATACTGGAAAGCAATTCAGGGAACGGATTTACAAATAACTTCAAACTACTGAAAGTACTGGGACAACACAAAGCATAAAATGCACGGGTAAGAATCCGAACCCAGTACTACTGAAAACACTATTTTGTAGTGATTGATACAGTTGATTTACATGAAAATGTACAAATTTACTAATATCTGTAATATCTATACCATGTTAAAAAAAATTGGTTGTCTGTAAAGTCGGTTTACGGACGATAGTTTAACGTGACGTCATAAAAAAACATTTATGAAATGATTGCATACTTTTATGAATAAAATTGAATAATTTTTATTGAATTATCACTATTTTGTATGGATACAAAGAAGGAGTGAAATTAAATCTACAATTTAATTGATAAATTTACTTTTATTTGCACTCATTAATTCAAATATGTTTATTACTTTAACGAAGAGATTATTTTAACTATAACTTTTATACATGTTTGCTATTTAACTTCTTCCAATCTGTGTTATTCTGTTAAGGATAGGACGATGATAGGAAAAGTAGGAAACGAATGGGAGTGTTTCAAGTTTGATGTGCCTCGAAAAAGTCAAATGGATGGTTGTTCCAATCGAGTGGAAGAGAGATAGATGCGGCGCAAGCGTACAATGAGCGTAACGGGACAATGTGCGTAACGGGACAATGTGCGTAACGGGACACTTTTTTCGTGCGTGTAGCATAGATTCATTAGACGTTGTCACGTCAAAAATATGTATTGTTTACAGCGTAACAAAAATTTCCGTTGTGTAACCTTCCACTGGTTCTTTCGAACGTATCCTTTCAAGGTACCTCGAGGTGTCGGTCGTAAACACTATTAGCCGCGGCCTTGTAGAAACGGGGTGAATTCCGGTCATGGTTTTCGATACGCAGAGTGGCTTGAGTTTTCTATTTTCTTTTCCCCCTACTCTTTCCCTTCCCGGCTCTGTTATGCGCAGGTGAACTTTCGTGTCTCTTAGGAACGCGAGAGGTTGCTTGTTTTCGTTACGCGCGGGCGCGGCGTTTCGTCACCGGATAGAGAGACCAACCAGGATCGAGGAACTTTTACATTCTGAGCCTCAATGGCGTAATGTCACGTTGAGGTGGTGTTTGCTTTCATCTCAACCGCGAGTACATTCTTTTGAACGATACACGCAATGGGGGGAAACTTTGATTTAATGCAGTTTCGTGGACACACACGCCATTGCAGCTGCTCTGCACTGTTTGTCTTGTTGGGGGGGGGGGGAATTCATAAATGCAAAATATAAAAAAAAATGAAGAAATGAACACACAAAACCCACAGAAAACAAAAAGACTTGAAATCAGCTGATGTCAAACAGATAAACACGACGATCAACCTAAGCAGTGTTGTGGACAACACAGTGACGACAGCGCAGATGAACGCGTTAGATAATAACAGCACAGACGAACACAGTGTGGGCTGACGACACATTAAGGGGCCCGCCTCGTCAGGGGTGTATGTGTGTTAGCGAGGCGGGATGATAAGCGCGACGCTCGCTGGTGCTTCTAGCGCGGTTATCTCCTCTGGACTGGCGCGCAGTCTTCTCGTCGTGCACAGGATAACTGTGAAATTTGAGCAGTGACCGTAACATTATATGGCGGAGAAATGAAGATAAAGGTGTTATGCAAGCCCCTTAAGTGCTTTCAAGAATCTGTACTAATTGTTGTATGCCTAAAAAAATTACTCTGAAAACACGTGTTTTAGGCTTTTTAACGCTTCTAAAAATACTGTTTAAAAACTTAATCCGAAATTAAAAGTACTTTTCGAGCCTCAGCGAACTCTTAAATGCTATTCGTAAATAGGCCCCACTCGGATATCTTGAGTAGTTTTGAAATCGCGTTGTTTTTCCTGAAGCTCTGCGCACCGTCTGTGTGACCAGGTAGGCGGGCCCCTTAACGTGAGTTCGGACAGACAACAAAAACCTGGACAACCCAGCAGATATGCGAACTCAACGATGAAGATGAACATGTATTATGGACAACACAACGACGACAAGGGTCGTTACCACAACGCCGAAATACCATTACGCCGAATGTCAAAATTGACCACAACGCCGACAGCTAGAAAACTGCTGTGTACCACAACGCCGAAATAACAACTGAATGAATTTGTGTGTGTTTCTTAAATGTACCTTAAAGCCTAAATACCACAATCAAACCTAACCTTACCTAACCTAACCTAACCTAGCGTAATATAACCTAACCTAAATTAACCTAGCCTATCCTATCCTAGCCTAACCTAACATAGTCTAACCTAACCTAGTCTAACCTAACCTAGTCTAACCTAACCTAGTCTGACCTAACCTAGTCTAACCTAACCTAGTATAACCTAACCTAGTCTAACCTAACCTAACCTTTGTGGCAGTCCTGCGATGACATTTTTCGGTGTTAGTGTATTTCGGCGTTGTGGTACACAGTAGTTTTCTAGCTGTCGGCGTTGTGGTCAATTTGGCATTTCGGCGTTGTGGTGCGTCCCCTGACGACAACACCGACAAACTCAGTAGGTTTCCTACTACGACAAAACAGTTGCGACGTTTACCATGATGAACAGTGCAAAACTGCAATGGTGTATGTTCAAGCTTTGAATATATACACTGTATAGAAGTCGCGAGTGGATAGGATTTACTCTACGTTTTTCAAGAGCGTAAAATGAGCAGCTTGGGAACTTCACCGCTGCAGTGCGCTGCCGTAACGCCCTGTATCGTCTTAGTTGTTGTGTACACGTTAGAGCGCAGCACTGTCGCCCGCTGTCATTCCCCGCACCCCTCTTCCACCATTCACTGCAGCTCGAGGTCGTTCAACAGGAGGGGGAAGGGCTGTTTGAAGAGTTCGGCACTTGTCCGCTAGGGACCACCACAAGTCGATGCCCTAGAGATGGTGGCGATTGCGGCGGTGAATTAACCAACTACCTCAAAACCGTATTAGAAATTTTAACCTGGGCTGGCGACTTCTATACAGTATATATATTCAAAGGTTCAAGGAGCACACTAGAAGAGACTCGTACCAGATAGACAGCACAGGCAATAATGTGAGAGAACCACCTAGCGGCAAGAGGTGCGACAACAAAAAATGTACATAGTATCGATAAATCGTAAAATAAATTTTATAGGTGCCAAACTTGATTAACATTTTTTATTCGGTAATCCGGTATTTATGATTTGAGACATTCTGTAATCCGGCATTATAAGGTTTGACAAATCATGTTTATACTGCATCGGAGTACATTGTATAATAGGACAGTCTACTACCGTTCGTCACATTTTGTAATCCCTCAATATATTTGCTATTGTGTAAATGTGCTATGTGTAAATCACCGGGAAACGAATTCGAATGAAATTAAAGCTCTGAAGGTTTTCTGTCCCATAACACTGCGCAATGATTAAAAAACAGTTTTCGTTGTCACAATGTTGGTACCATATGTTTGAAGCATATACATAGTTCATACTAGGCGCACTGCCTCCCACCTATCACACTGACGTGACGTAACCACAACGCCAGATTTTCTCACAGAAATCTTGTAGCTGTCCGATATTAGTCTCAGCACTGTACATTCTTGTTTTAAATGGAACAGAATTATTCATGTAAAATTACAGATATTTTCAATTTGTACATTTACCTACACGAAAACAACTTCTATCACTACAGTGTTCGCAGTAATTCTGGGTTCGGATTCATACCCGGGCATTTATGCATTGTGCTGTCCCAGTACCTCCAATAGTTAAGTTATTTGTGAACTTTTTCTTGAATAGTTTTCCAGTGTTAACTGCGCACATTTATAAACATAATTCAACAAAATAAAGTTAAATTAGTTAATATTCTATTATCTTTTCAATGATTAAAAAAACATTATGCTGAAATGAAACTGAAATTAGCATATAAAATTATGCGGCAATTTTCATAACAAATACTCAGTATTATGTCAAAAAACTTCGTTAATATATGCAAAAATAACCATAGTCATGTGTTGTACAAAGTTACAATATATTTCTTGTAGTATTACAAATCTCTTGGCAACTTGTTTCCAAAAGAATCTTTTGTAAAAGTCCTTTTTTTCTTCTCTCTGTTTTGTGAATTTGTGTATACCATTCTAACATATTATTGAACGTCTTGGAATACCGCCCTTCAGTCTCCATAATGTTTTATGAAACAGTATTTTACGTCTATATAAAGTTACTAACTGCTAGGTCGTACACGCCATCTTGATTTCCAATCAATTTTTTTTTTCCATTACCAATAGGGATAGGCTAATTGTGTAAATTGGACACAATTTGCATTTCTCGTTCTGTCACAAAAATTTTTCAATAGTTTGTCTTCAAGTGTAAAATAATGGGTGCAAAAAGTCGCCCCAGTGTTCGTAAATATTATTAAATATTATTATGTTATTAAATAGTTAAGTTTTTTTTTGACGTGACAACGTCTAATAAATCGATGAACGCCGGCTGCACGCACGAAAAAGTGTCCCGTTACGCACATTGTACGCTTGCGCCGTATCTATCTCTCTTCCACTCGATTTGCCTATGCGTCTGAGGAGAAGAAAGATAGCGGCAGCACACTATTTACATCTCAACGTGAACTGTTTCGTCGACTGTTTATAAAGTGAAATGAAAAGTTAATGTGGTGTTCATTGCTTATTACAACAACAAGTTCGGCAATAAAGGTTAATTATTCTTGCATTTTAAAAATCTGATTACTAGTATAATTTCAAGTATTTATTCTTTTATTATTAAACATATGATTCAATTTTATTCATAAAAGTATGCAATCATTTCATCAATGTTTTGTTATGACGTTGTCACGTTAAACTATCGTCCGTAAACCGACTTTACAGACAACCATTTTTTGTTTTGTTTCTCGAGGCGCTATTAGTAAATATGTGGTTGAAAAAAGGCATAGAATTTCTGGTTTTGTGCCTTCGACATTCTAAAAAAAAAATTGGGACGGATATTTTAAATTCAGAAATACGTGCAAAAAAAATTATGGAATAATACACCTTAAGGGTGTTGGCATTTTGTACGGTAGTACGGGAGTGATTAATTTGGGGGAGGGGGTAGGGGGGAAAGTCGTGGGAACAAGGACACCCCCTTCCTTCCCTTCTCTTACCTTTCCGAAATAACACAAAGAGCCGAGCACCGGGCGGGCGCTAATGGAACAAGTAGCGGGATAATGGCTCCCGTGGCCACTGGCAGCTACGGCCGTCACGGCCAGTGGCTTCTTTTAATGCTTGCCGCAGCCATTTACCTCGTCTCGATGGGTTCCTTTTCCCCCGCGCCACCACATCGGCCCGAAGGCGCCATCAGCGGCGGTGACTCGGCGGAATGCGCGCCCTCTCCGGCCCACGGCGGTGGCTCGTAACGACAAGCCGCTCGTATCAACCCCCTCTTTCTCCTCCTCCACCCCTTAATTCTACCGTGCTCTACGTCTGTCTCACCGCAGCGCACCTTGAGGCCCCCGCCTACCCGGGCACACACACGGCGCGCAGAGCTTCAGGAGAAACAACGCGATTTCAGATCTACCCAAGATATCCGAGTGGGGTTTGCTTACGAAGAGCATTTAAGAATTCGCTGAGGGCCGAAAAGTACTTTTGATTTCGGATTAAGTTTTTAGAAGAGTGAAAATGGCTAAAACGCATGTTTTCAGAGTAATTTTTAGGCGTAAAACAACCGGTACAGATTCTTGAAAGCACTTAAGGGACTTGCATTACAACTTTATCTTCATTTCTCCGCCGTATGATGTTACGGTCGCCGCTCGATGCACGACGAGAAGACTGCGCGCCAGTCCAGAGGAGACACCGCGCTAGAAGCACCAGCGAGCGTCGCGCTTATCATCCCGCCTCGCTGGCACAGATACGGCCCTGACGAGGTGGGCGAAGCCCGTTCGGCGTTCCGGTCACGACCCCCCCGAGAGATGAGCCTGCACCGCGCGTTGAGAAACAAACTCTCAACTACGTAGTTCTGGGCCCTCCCGCTAGATGGCAGATTTCATAAAAAAGAATGTCCCAGTTGTAAATTTCAATAGTGCCAACTCTGAGCGTTGTAAAGTTTTTGGGGTTCAAAGTCACAATAAAAAAAGGGGAGGGGTTGTCTGTAAAGTCGGTTTACGGACGATAATTTTACGTGATAACGTCATTGATGAAAAATTGCATACTTTTTAATTTTCAAATATTATTTACAGTTTTTGCAAATTTAATTTAAATAATTTATTTAAATATAATCACGAACAATTAGTTAAAAATCCCGCCTTAACCTGTTTCATATTATACAAGATTTTTTCGCACGGTGGTTGACCGGTTCTTGCACGCTCGGCTCAGGTGGAACGTGAGAATTTTTCGTGCGGTTAGCCGTCGTTCATCGATTTATAAGACATTAACACGTCAAAAAAAGTTTTTAGATAAAGCACATGCGCGAGTACATACTTCTCTTTGTTTGTTCTCTCGCTCGCTTGCAACGCCACCTGCGCAAAGCAGATATGTGTCCGGCAATCTGCATGTGAGTGGATCTTGGTGATTTCGGTGCAACTTGCGTATCGTTTATATAAAGTTCAATTGGGATTCTCCGTGTGGGCAAAATAAAATAAAATATAATTTACAGACGGTACAGGCAATTCGAGACGACTGAGTTCATTCTCGCTGGCCTCCACGTTTACCGGACATACATCCGTGACATTTTTTTTCCCTTTGGGGCTTTATAAATTATTGTGTTACTTTCCGCCTTTACCAAATGATTTGCCAGAGGTAAGACACAGAATTGAAGAGGCTGTTGCTTCCATTACTCCGGACTTGTTAACCAAAGCATGGGAAGAATTTTACTTCAGGTTGGATGTGTGCAGTGCAGATAAATGTGCACATATTGAACATTTGTAGGAAAGCTAGGTTATTTTACCTTTAATTTTATGTATACTTTTCTTGTAAATAGTCTGAATTAAACTGTTATAATATTCCAGTGAAACTTGAACGTTATTTTAAGGACAATATGTATATTAGTAACATAGCTACATTGTCACATTAGCTACAGCGTCACATGTCGCGTAAAACATGGTTTTAGTTTCCACTATGAGTCGCACTTCTATATCTCCATCATTCGTCTTTGACCTGAACCTTTCAGGTGGCCCATAGGCGCAGGGACAGCTCATATTCAGGAGCGCATGTTTATTTTGGAACATTCAGTAAGCTTATGGAAATGTTCTGGAAACTGTGTGTGCAAAAGCAACCAATATGTTCGTTCATTGAACGAGTCTTCCAATGGGGAGGGTTGATTTGAAACAATTTCATGGACATACAAACACCTTTCCCAATGGTGTATGTCCATGAAATTGTTTTAAAATTCAGTGATAGACAAACATTATATAAAAAAAGTTGTAATGGTTGTACTGGTTCCCCACCTTCTCGAAATCCTGGCTACGACCTTGCATTTACTTCTGTAAGCCAAGCATTAAACAAATTAGTTAGCCTCAGAGGCTAAGATGAACTCGGTGAAAGCTTATAGGTAGACATTGAAGTCTTTCTTTCAGGATAAAATAACTCTCAATACATTTATGTAATATTTAATATTTATATACATAATATAAATATATATAAATATATATAAAGCGATTGCTAGCTTGTGTCTGTCCCACTCGAGAATCTTATGCTCGGCTTCGCAATATGCTGTGTTCTGCTTTTAAGTACGAATGATGTTTACGAATTCCAGAGGATACGTGCCTCTCAGCCTCCCCACAATTCCCCCTCCTACCCCCCTACCACCCCTCCACACGAAGCCCATTAGCTAATGCACCTACATTTACGACGAGCGTATTCAATGGACGCCCCTGTTACCGAATTCTCCCGTCGCTGGAGGTAGGTTCGTGGTGAAATAATGCTTTTGAGAATGATTGCCGAGCTCTCTCTCTCTCTTTCTCTCTCTATCTCTCTCGATCTCTCTATCTCTCTCGATCTCTCTATCTCTCTATGTGCCATTTCGCCTAATGCAGACAGGAGATAATCTGTAAAAACAGATAAAACTCAGAAAATTGAGGAGGGTTTCTTTAAAACCTGGAACTGACGAATTGTGTAGGGGAAAACCCCGAATCTTTACACATGCTTCGGAAAAACATTCAAACTTTGGCACCTAAATATCGGAACTTAATAAACAAACAAAAAAACCATAGATTATTTCAGTATGTACCAAGATAATCATGTATCGTTATTTAAATTGATTCACTACAGTAAAAAAAAAGTTATTGCCGTTGCGAATGTTGGAGTTTATGTAGTGAAACTTATTCACAGTCGATAGATAGGGTAATTAGTGACGATGACATTACCGAAACCTAACTAAAAAATCTTCATAATGCTCAGGGCATGATGAGAATTTAACACAAATTAATGTATAATATTTTAACTGTTAAATAAATTGCCAAAAAAAAAAACAGCTGCTGCAGCACTGGATAGCTGTTTGCATTTTAGTACATTTGCCTACTTAAGCACTTGCGTACTTGCCCCAATCGCATACTTAACACACTTGCATACTTACACAAATTATTTTACACTCGCATACCTATGCACTCGCCCGTAATCTTGTTTATTTTCACACTTGTACACGTGTTTCAAATATTTGTGTACTTGTTCACTACCATACAAAAAAAAAGGAACTGCTTTTAACACTTCTAAAAATACGGTTTAAAAACTTTATCCGAAAAACCTAACTACGTATCGGCCCTCAGCGAACTGTTAAATGCTTTTTCGTAAGGAGACCCCCAATCGGGTATATTGAGTAGTTTTGAAATCGCGTTGTCTTTCCTGAAGCTCTGAGCACCGTGTGTGTGCCCGGAAGGGGAAGGGGGCGCCTTAAGGCCCCTGCCTACCCAAGCACACATACGGTGCGCAGAGCTTCAGGAAAAACAACGTGATTTGGAAACTACTCAAGATACCCGAGTTGGGGTCTGTTTATGAAAAGCATTTAACAGTTCGCTGCGGGCCGATACGTAGTTAGGTTTTCGGATAAAGTTTTTAAATCGTATTCTTATAAGAGTTGAAATGGCTAAAACGCATGTTTCAGAGTAATGTTTTAGGCGTAAATCAACCGGTACAGAGTCTTGAAAGCACTTAAGGGCCTTGCATTACACCTTTATCTTCATTTACCCGTCGTGTGATGTCACGGTCGCCGCTCGATGCACGACGAGAAGACTGCGCGCCAGTCCAAAGGAGACACCGCGCTAGAAGCACCAGCGAGCGTCGCGCTTATCATCCCGCCTCGCCAGCACTGATACAGCCCTCTGACTAGGCGGGTTCCCTTAAGGATGAGACGCGCAATGGACGCCGGAGTTCGGGTATGGACGTCGTAGCGGTGACGCTCGGTCGTGGAGAGAGAGCACACGCGCTGGCGTTCTCGACGCCAGGAGCTGGAGCCGTGATCGATACTCGCCCCAGTGCCGAGACACGACCTGTCCACGCGTCGCTATCCGTGGGTCCAGCGGCAGGACGTAGCTTCCCGGATTTAGGGCGAGGTTTTCCCAAGACGTCCGGGCGATGCACCAAAAAAGCCGCCGCCTTGATTGGACACGAACGTCACCCTGACCATGGGCTTCGCAAGGATATATTTTTTTTGGAGGGACTTCAATTGATTTAATTGTTGAGGAATATCCATCCCCTGGGGAAAAAAGTGGGGGGTCCGGGGGTCCTCCCCCGGGAAAATTTGGGGTTTGACGGTGCAAAAAGGTGGTTTTTAGGCATTTTTCTTTCCTTAAATATTCTAATTATAGTGGGTTGCAATAAATAATTTATTTTTTATAAAAAATATTTTCAGAGAACAAATTTGTAAAAACACAGTGCTCACATTACCACGATTGGACTAAATCCACCATGCGCAACATATGGGTTACATCACAGAAATCATATTAATAATATAACTACGAAACTAAATATATTATTGGAGGGGACGAAATTGAAGACTTATTATTGGGGGGAGGACGTGTCCCCCCCGTCCCCCCCGGTTGCGACGCCCATGCCCTGACTCGCAGGTACTTTTTTTTTTTCCAGATCGTGTCCAATCCGAACACCAGTAAGGAAACATATAGACTTCCTTTTATAATAAACTGCGTCCTGCGAGAGGTTAGAAACTGGTTTCAACGTATGTTTTTCGCAACCCTTCGATACAACAATTGTCACGGAAAAAAAGTACCGCCTTTCTATTTTTTCCTTAGTACATTTTTAAGTTGCAATTATTTCTTGTTCTGACCATTAAAGTGTGCAGAGTGTATTCCAGCATAGTTTTGCTACCATAAAGTTTCGTTTGGCGCGCCAACACGCTTGATGCATCCTCCGACGATCACCAAAGTACCGTGCGGCGTCCAAGGGTCCAGGTGTTAACGCTTCAGAGTCTGATTACAAATAGCACTTAAGAGCCATTTCATGCTTCTATACAATTTTGATTTCATGATTTCTTCTAGAACGCGTTTTTTTTTTGGCAGTGAAAAAAAAAGGCTAAAATTGGTGTTTTCACTGACATTTTTAGAAATAAAAAAAATATCCAAAACACAGTATTGTAAGTGGTATAGGGACGCGCATAGAGCCTTTATCTTTTTAATATTTCAGCGTAAAATCAAAAAGGTCACCGCTTCAAGTCCCACAGTTCTGTGCCTGGTGTGTAGAGGCGAATATGCGTGTGATGAGAGAACCTGTGTCGCCCTTAAGAGCCTTGGCTGTTTCGAGAGCTCACATGCCTCGCCAGATGCGGGAACCCGATAATTCTGGAGGAAAAAAATATAAAAAAAACTACCTATAATGAATTTCTGATGTCTTGAGAATTTATTCATAGTCAAAGCTATGTTTTTTTATTTTTTAAATAAATAACACAAAACCGAGGCATAAAGTCTGTCCACCTATTAAATATTCGTATTTATCTATGTGTCCTGCTGTGGCGGTGCGTTGGTCAGAGAGAAAGAAAGAGAGAGAGAGAGCGAGAGCGAGAGACAGGTACGCGTGTATGAAGATGTGGCCGCGGATATCTGTAGGGTCTATCTCGTGCCACACCGTGGGGAGGGGGTGGTTGTGACTTCTCCCAGGCATCCGGAGCGGGGAAATCTCTGCGAGGGTTTCAGAGATCCCCATTCAGACGAGCCGCTCAAATCTCCGCGGGGTATCTCGGCTTCCCTTAACCCCCCCTTCTCATTCCTTTTCCCACCCTCCTCTCCCATCCCTCATCCAACACGCTCTACTCCAGGGGCGCCACAAACCTCTCCCGGGCTACAGGGTCCTGCGAGGTTTCCCCAGGTACGGCGCGGGGTACGTCCTCCGTCGGGGGTTGGGGCTGGGGGGGTAAGGGGGAAAGGCGTTATTAATTATCTCATTCCTCCTCACCCCCCTCACCCCTACCAGCAGAGCTTGGAGTCCCGTGTTTCCGAGGACTGCGCCAGCCCTCGCCGCAACACAAGACACCACAAGTTTGGAATAGCTTCCCGTGCGACTTCCGGAAAAGTTTTCTGCCTTGTTTTTTGACGTGAATACGTCCTTCAAACTTGCTTCCATAGTGGGAGGCAATTTAAAAAAAGGGGGGGGTTGTCTGTAAAGTCGGTTTACGGACGATAATTTTACGTGATAACGTCATGAGAAAACTTTGATGAAAATTTGCATACTTTTTTAATTGTCAAATATTATTTACAGTTTTTTTGCAAATTTAATTTAAATAATTTGTTTAAATATAATCACGAACAATTAGTTTAAAAAGCCCGCCTTAAATTGTTTGATATTATAGAAGATATTTCTCGCGCGGTGGTTGGCCGGTTCTTGCACGTTCGGCTCAGGCGGAACGTGACAATTTTTCGTGCTTGCAGCCGGCGTTCATCGATTTATAAGACGTTATCACGTAAAAAACGAATGATGACAAAATCGGGGGAAACAGTTTGGTGTTGCAACTGCATATCTGTCATCTCCATCCCAAAATTTAAACACACCACTAGATGGCTAAACGATCAAAGAATTCGTTACGCTTAGTGAGGACTGTGACGCATCGCGCGCGGTGGAGGGGGAAAGCGCCGCCATTTTGAGGTCATTGTGCTGCGTTTCGAGATTTCCATTTAGTATAACTTTTGACTCGGAGAAGCTACATCTTTCGTTTGAGTTTCAATCGTCAGCTCTCGTCAAAATCTATCGGTTGCATATATAAAATGTAAAATAGTTACAGTGAATATATGTGGTGTTAAAATAAGAAATAGCTTATAAAAAATATTACCTGTTACGTATACATATTCACGTACAACACACGGTCGTGTCCATGACACAGCCTCACACCATTTTTTATTTTTTTTGGTCTTGTGGTCCTTGGACTACATCACAATCGTAAAATCAAGTTTATGTTTATTTATAAGCATATCACTCTTTCATGGAAATACGTTACTTTCAGACTCATACAAGAGATATAGAGATTTAAAAATATTTGTATGATAAGTGCGACGCTCGCTGGTACTTCTAGCGCGGTATCTCCCGTGAACTGGCGCGAAGTGGTAACAATAACGTTGTACGGCGGCGAAATTAAGAAAGGCGTAATGCAAGTCCTTTCATCGCCTTGAAGCATCTGTATCGGGTGTCGTATGCCTGGAAATTGTTCTGAGAACAGGTATACTTTTTAGCCATTTTTTGACGTGACGTCTAATAAATCGATGAACACCGGCTGCACGCACGAAAAAGTGTCCCGTTACGCTGTGTCCCGTTACGCTCATTGTACGCTTGCACCGCATCCATCTCTCTTCCACTCGATTGGAACAACCATCGATTTGACTCCCATTCGTTTCCTACTTTTCCTATCATCGTCCTATCCTTAACAGAATAACACAGATTGGAAGAAGTTAAATAGCAAACATGTATAAAAGTTATAGTTAAAATAATCTTTTTGCTAAAGTAATAAACGTAATTTAATTAATGAGTGCAAATAAAAGTAAATTTATCAATTAAATTGTAGATTTAATTTCACTCCTTCTTTGTATCCATACAAAATAGTGATAATTCAATAAAAATGATTAAATTTTATTCATAAAAGTATGCAATCATTTCATCAAGGTTTTGTTATGACGTTGTCACGTTAAACTATCGTCCGTAAACCGACTTTACAGACAACAAATTTTTTTTTTTACTTTTCTGAAGAAACAATTCAAAAAGAAAATACGGAAACAGAACCACGCATCCGCCCTCACGGTATACTTTAATTGCTTATCGTAAAAAGTCGTCTCTCGGACATCTTGAGCGAATTTTAAATATCATGTTTTTTTTAATCCCTCCATACCTGACGTTTGCCCGTTCTGGATAATGTTTAATTGAACAGCGTTCTACAACCAACGCTTTAACTTGTCGCTATCGTAAAATGTTTTTATTCATATAATTATTAGGGTTAACACCGTTTTGTTCTAATAAAAATTTGGGACATGTTGTTACCTCCAGTTAGCTCTACGACATAAGTTTACTACTGCGTCAGGTTTACCGATTATAGAAGCCCCCTTTTTAGTACACATTTTTCAGACGCTCATTTTTGTTCATCTTAAATATAATTACCCTATTATTTGCAATCAACACGTTGTCCAGTTAACAACAAAAAGACGCAAAAAAAAATTTGGGAAAACATTTTAAAACTAGATGTATTTAGTTATCCCCCCCCCCCCTCCCCCCTGTTGAGCCTGCAGCTCAGCTAAAGTTCGTCGTTTGAATTCAGACTGAGTCTGTATAGACAAGACAAGTCTGAAGAAAGACAAGAATAAAAAAAAGACGTGGGGGATGGGAAATACCACGGTAAATATTAACTTACTTTTGTGCGTTCCTTTTTTGAGCTGTGTGCGAAGTTAACAGGTGGATGGTATATATATGTCTGTGTGTGTGTGTGTGTGTGTGTGTTCGTTTACCCGTGGGAATCGAACCTGATACCCGTGTTCTAAGGAAAACGAAAGACGGAAAAGAGCAGGAACCCGCCATATTCTTGAGTCGTTGATCTTGCCTCCGGCTGGCTGACGCATTTTTTTTCCTTCTTGTCTCGGGAGATCGTCTTTCTTCATTCTTTATTTCAACACAGTAAAACCACTCTCTTTATGGCAAAAGGAAAAAAAATGATCTCCAACATTTTTTTTTGGTCTAAAATAAATAGATCTAACTTTTAAGTCAACGATTATAATATGATTTTTGCTATAGTGTCTCTCGCTCGTATATTGCCCACTGTTGACTGAGTAATACAAACTGGCTCTAAATATATTTTAAGATGAGAAATTTTGTGTATCAGTCGTCAATAGCATTACGTTTCATTAAATTACGCGCTATATTCAAATAAAATTTTGATATTAAAGATATTAAAAAAATTCATCACAAAAACGGTTGAAAAATAGATCGTGTCTTTCATTTATGACTCCTTAACAATAAAAAAAATTTGAATATCATTAGATGAAGTTCTTGATGAAATATTTACACCAGCAAAAACTCATTCTAAAATCTCTTTTGTAAAAAACGCTGTTTCAGATACATTAAATAAATTGGTTGTCCGTAAAGTCGGTTTACGGACGATAGTTTAACGTGACAACGTCATAACAAAACATTGATGAAATGATTGAATACTTTATGAATAAAATTTAATCATTTTTATTGAAGTATCACTATTTTGTATTGATACAAAGAAGGCGTGAAGTGAAATATACAATTTAATTGATAAATTTACTTTTATTTGCACTCATAATTCAAATATGTTTATTACTTTAAAGAAGAGATTATTTTAACTATAACTTTTATACATGTTTGCTATTTAACTTCTTCCAATGTGTGTTATTCTGTTAAGGATAGGACGATGATAGGAAAAGTAGGAAACGAATGGGAGTGTTTGAAGTTTAATGTGCCTCGAAAAAGTCAAATCGATGGTTGTTCCAATCGAGTGGAAGAGAGATAGATGCAGCGCAAGCGTACAATGAGCCTAACGGGACAATGAGCGTAACGGGACACTTTTTCGTGCGTGCAGCCTGCGTTCATCGATTTATCAGACGTTGTCACGTCAAAAATTGTAATTTATCTCAGTGCAGACAAACAGTGGTCTGACAACGACGAGAAAGATGTAGGTAACCAGAACAGAGAATGCACAGACAAACAAACTTGGACAATACAGCGACAAACAAACGAACTCGACTATCTTGTAAAAGAGATTATCTGGACAAAGCATCGACCACGCCACAGATGAAAAATATATTTTGGACAACACAACAATGACGGCACAGACTTACTCAGAAGGCCTCCTGAGATAAATATCCCTACTTAATATTATAAATGTGAATGTAAGTTTGTTTTTTACGCTTTCACGCGAAAACTACTTAACCGATCATCATGAAACTTTGTACACATTTTCTTGGAGGTATTAAAAGTAACATAGGATACTTTTTATTGAAAAAAAATTTTTTTTATGAAAGATAAAAAAAAAAAATGTTTGTCAAAAATTCTCAAAATCTAGCCATATAGCATTCCAGTTATGAAGTTCCAACCCTGAGTACCTACTGTAATACCGTTGCACTGTATTATCGACGGTCAAAATTCAAAATTTAAAATTATTTATTTTTTGTTACAGAGAAATATATTCATTTCTATTATAATGATCTCTGATACTTATTTGATGGCTTCAATGCGAGCGAAGCAGCGGGTAAAAGCTAGTACATATAGGCCTATACAGTGAAATACTGCACGTATATTTAAAGTAGACTAGTAGAACTGACACGCAAGTTAGCTTTATGGAGTGTTAGATTTCTCGTAAAACTGTGTACTTGTGTAAATGATAAAAAACGAGAAATAATAAGAAAAATATGTGAGTCTTTCAGTACTCGCCAGAGAGGTGTAACATGTAAACTCGGTAACGAGCAAATTCGTGTGTTCTCGTGTTGTAAATACACTTGTGATACGAAACTCGGGTTACTTAATTTAATGTAGAATTCTTTAAAATAATGCCGAGCATGATAAATATATACGCAAATTGTGTTTTCAAACAACAATTCTTGACGCGAGTCACTCTTAGTTTCCGCATCCGTCGCTAGGATTCGCTGCCGTCGAATCATTCGATTTGCAGACCAAAATTTTAAACCATATAATGAAACGACTCCGAATAAAAGGGGGAAAAAAAACTACGGCTTTGGCCCTGATTTCGACAAGGAATTTCATTAAAATGCTGCTCATATTGTGAACATTTCATAGGTAATAGTTAATACTTAAAAATTTTCCGTTGGGTTTTTGGAATTTTGGTTCTCTGCATCTGCCACAGATGGTAGCACCGTGGTTACGTATATTTAGAGACCGGAAAAATTCGCAGATTCATTTCAAGACAGCCTAAATTTCATATAGTTATACCTCAGCGCTGCCTCTGCTATTGGCTCACAACTCACCTGGATGACTCCGGGCCAGTGAGAAACACTCAACCGAAGCTGTGTCGAATCACAGGCCGCTACATTGGGACACCTTCGCAAGACAGCAGCCAATGAGAGGGTGTACGTATATTTCCTTTCCGTTCACGAAATTAATCCTACTGGATGCCATAGCCGAGAGCTAAGATGTTACACAGTAGAAGCGAATGAATTGCGAACACGCGTACATCGCGCGGTCTGCGCTTTGTCTGTTCACGGAGCGTTTTCTCCCCCGAGTCGTATGCGGCTGATGCGCTCGAGGCTGGGGCGAAAAGGGAACGACACAACAACCTCTTCGCGGCAGCGTGATGCGTTCAGGGGCCGGCCTGGCGCACCTGCGCGCCGCGACGCAGATTTTGACGTGACAACGTCTAATAATTCGATGAACGCCGGCTGCACGCACGGAAAAAGTGTCCCGTAACGCACATTGTCCCGTTACGCTGTGTCCCGTTACGCTCATTGTACGCTTGCGCCGCATCTATCTCTCTTCCAACCCGATTGGAACAACCATCGATTTGACTTTTTTCGAGGCACATTAAACTTGAAACACTCCCGTTCGTTTTCTACTTTTCCTATCATCGTCCTATCCTTAACAGAATGACACAGATTGGAAGAAGTTAAATAGCAAACATGTATAAAAGTTATACTTAAAAATAATCTCTTTGTTGAAGTAATAATCATATTTGAATTAATGAGTGCAAATAAAAGTAAATTTATAAATAAAATTGTAGATTTCATTTCACTCCTTTGTATCCATACAAAATAGTGATAGTTCAATATAAATGATTCAAATTTTATTCATAAAAGTATGCAATCATTTCATCAATTTTTTGTTAGGACGTTGTCACGTTAAACTATCGTCCGTAAACCGACTTTACAGACAACCATTTTTTTTAAATTTAGAACTCGCCTTAACGCGCTGCGCTTTGCGGGGAGTTTGTCGCCGGAGTGGCGTCGCGACGCCGAACAAGCGAGAAGGCGCCGAAGGGGAATTTTTTTTTAATTTGTAAGAAAACACCTGTATCGCCACCTGCGCATTTCTGCTTTTTTTGTTGTTCCGGTACCTCCAATAGATTTCCAGTATTAACCGTGCACATCAATATGCGTAATCAACCAAAATAAATGTCAAATTATTAAATTATTAATTATACTTTTTCCAGGGTTTAAAAAGAAATCATGCTTAAATGAAACATCAGTTGAAAAATAAATCTATACGCCTCTTTTTTGTATCTTTGGTAGCTTATGCAGATGTATCTTTATTTTAATTATAATTTAAAATCTGTAATGTGTATAAGTAATATATTTCTTATCTCACGTATTTTTTTTTTTATTCATACATATAGCATCGGCCGGCGCTGAGTTTCAACTGCCGGGACAACTCACGTCTGCTTTCATCGGGAGGTAGCATCCTTCACCTTTACTGCTCCTGTGATTTCGTGCCACGTGATTTCAAATAAGTTAACAACATAACCATCTTTTAATTGTTTCACAAATTTTTTTTTCAATCTACAAAACAAGTCTTTATTTATAGTTTTTTTTAATGACCTTAACGGCAAATTTTCTGAGCATTTACAGAAAGCATGAAACCATTGTGGCATGGCAGTTATGGATTTACCGTTTCATATTTAGCCTTCATCGTTTATAAATAGGGACCGGAAAAAATCGCGGGTTCAATGACCTCTGGGATGAACTTTATAGTTCTACGTACACTCGGTCAAATGTCACCCTCTCATTGGCTGCTGTCTTGCGAAGGTGTCCCAACGTAGCGGCCTGTGATTCGACACAGCTTCGGTTGAGTGTTTCTCACTGGCCCGGAGTCGTCCAGGTGATTTGTGAGCCAATAGCAGAGACAGCATTGAGGTGTAACTATTCGAATTTCAGGCTGTCGTGAAATGAATCCGCGACTTTTTCCGGTCTCTATTTATAAATCAATAAAAAAAAGAACATGTTTTCCAAAATTTCTTTGGTTTTAGGAAAACATAATTTTTATTGGTTTAAAATGATAAGCTAAAATTAAAGAGTTTGAATATGAAGACCACATAGGAACGGTCAATCCAGAACTTGAGTACCACATGATTTCGTGCTATCAGTAATGACATAAAATTTTGCTTTTTAAATTCATATAAAAACATTAGTTAAGAACTTAATTAGTAAAAAACCTTCTATGAAAAAATACATATGGTAATATTATGAATTTGTTTAAAAGTGAGAATAAGTCCGAAAATGATTATTTTACACTCTTAAAGTCTTCGCCGTGTACAAAGAGACGCACTGGATTCTTGTTATGTGGAATGCCATGTCGACAAGATAACACGAATAACCATATTTACAGGTGAGTTGTGTGAACTGTGAACACGATCGCCGATATGGCATTCCACAAAAAAATGTATCCGGCGTGTCTATTTGTAACATGTAAAAGCAATGAACTTTCACTGACATTTTGGTCTCCTCTATACGTCCTCCATACTTACCCACATTGACGTGTATTTTAGATACATTCTGTATAATCTGATACACGCCATCTTGAATTCATCAGTTGCTTAAGGTCGCGACCATAATCCAGAATCTCGCTTGGTTAAAGGCATCATCGTTTTGTAGTAAAATGTCGGAAGTCGATGTCGATTGTCCCCATCAATTCTTTTTTCTAGCTGTGAAATCAACGAGATTCAGAAAAAAGTACATTAATTTTCAAGGACTACCAACTTAAGGGATACCAAAGTCACTCTGGAAGAGGGGAAGCCTAAGATGCACATAAAGTTCTGCCGTTTCCGATTACACCCAAACAATTCACCTTCTGCCAACCTCGGGTTTATTTATATATATTTATATAAAAATAAGTCGGGTTTTCCTTCCTGACGCTATAACTCCAGAACGCACGAACCGATTTCCACGGTTTTGCAGTCGTTGGAAAGGTCTCGGGCTCCGTGAGGTTTATAGCAAAGAAAATTCAAGAAAAATTCAGGACAAACCAACATTTTAAGTAGATTGCGCCGGTGCGTGATACATTGTTTGACAGCTACTCATTGTTCTCTGCTCAGTTAATTTCATGTGACAAACCGGTATTGTGTTCACTGTGAAATTGTGAAAAAAAAGAAAAAAAATAAGTTATTCGTTTCCTAACATTTCAATTGGAAACCATCAAATCAACTACTCATTGTTCTCTGCTCAGTTAATTTCATGTGACAAACCGGTATTGTGTTTACTGTGAAATTGTGAAAAAAAAAATAATAAGTTATTCGTTTCCTAACATTTCAATTGGAAACCATCAAATCAACTACTCATTGTTCTCTGCTCAGTTAATTTCATGTGACAAACCGGTATTGTGTTTACTGTGAAATTGTGAAAAAAAAAAAAAAAAAAGTTATTCGTTTCCTAACATTTCAATTGGAAACCATCAAATCAACTACTCATTGTTCTCTGCTCAGTTAATTTCATGTGACAAACCGGTATTGTGTTTACTGTGAAATTGTGAAAAAAAAAGTAAAAAAAACATATAACGTATATTGTGCAAATTTTTATTCAATTTCAACAGCAGGCATTTGTCTTTAAGGTCGTAAGTTGAACTGTGTAAATTATGTGGATCGTGCATTTGAGGTTAAATTCACCACTCTGTCCATAGCCAAAAATGCCTAGAGGACGACGTGCCAACATCGGCCGCCGCACAATACATGCAAGCCAGCAACAAGTGTATTCACAGAACTTAAGCGAAGAAAGACAAAATATAATAAGAGAAAATGCCCGATTGAGACAACGCGTGAGCACACGAAGATCATTGGCATCATACAATCGCGTGTCATTCCAATATGATCCCACTACGAACTACAGTGATGATGAAAATTTAGATATTGGACCAATGACGACTATATGCCGATATTGCAATGCGTTAAAGTTCAAAAAAGAAACGGCTGGATTGTGCTGCGCAAGTGGAAAAGTCAAACTGGATCCATTACTTACACCACCACAGCCACTGAAACCATTGTTCGATGGAAGTGATCCCGATTCCAGCCATTTTCTTCAACACATCCTTGAACACATCCATGCTTTCGCATGACTTCCTTTGGAGCTAATATCATTCGAGAAGGCGGCTTCATGCCGACTTGCAAGGTAAAGTATCACTCACACCAACACAATGAATTGCAATACATAACAACTACATATACACCACACACTACACCATCACACGATCAGAAGTTACACCGTATTCTTAAACAAATGATTGTTTGCAATTACAGATACAAGGACAAATATATCATTTGCATGGTTCAATGGTGCCAACACCAGATGAACCGCATCAATTTCTGCAAATATATTTCATTTCGTCGATGGTGGATCAGCTGAATGTGCGGTGCAATATACAGGGAACACAACAGTTAAAGAGACGAATTATTGAACAGTTGCAAGCATTTTTTCACGCTAATAATGCTGTGGTTAATATGTTCAAAACAGCATTGGAACGAATGCCATCGGATACGCACAAATTTGTCATAAGAGCGGATTGTACCCCAACAGGTGAACATGTGCGAAGATTCAATGCACCCACCGTTAATGATGTTGCTGCAATTATTGTTGGCGATCCAACTAAATCGCGAGACATTGTCGTTCAGCGAAGAAGCAATATCATGCATCGTGTAAACGAGACACATCGTTTGTACGATGCGTTACAATATCCAATCATTTATTGGCAAGGGCAAGACGGATACGACATCACGTTGAAGATGGTCGATCCAATTACAGGTACAATATTCACACACTAATTATTGCTATTATTGCTATTATTGGTTTCCATTAATTATTGCTATTATTGGTTTCCATTAACAATTCATTTAATTTTGCATTTTCAGGCGTATCAACGAAGCCATTTGGTGGCGAAACGGAGTTCGCCGGGTTTGCTAGTATATTTATATTTCTCTGTTTATTTTAATGTAGCTATACTAACCTAACTAACCGTCCATAGTGTTTTAAAGTATTTCAATGTAGCTAACCTAACCGACCACTTTTAATATTTTAGTTAATTTTTCCTGCGCAAAAATAAAACAAATCCCGAAGTTGGCCGAAGGTGAATTGTTCGGGTGTAATCGGGAATGGCAGAACTTTATGTGCATCTTAGGTCTCCCCTTGAAGAGCCTCCATAATTTTGTTTTTATAATTTCACTTATTACCCGTGTTTTGACGAAGACTCAATTTTTCAAAAAACGACGTATAGGTAAATCCGCAGAAAGAAACTTTTTGCCGTGTACCGTACGGATGAGATGTGTTGAAGAATGGAGCTGCTAGCTCTTCGGAACATCTGCCTCGCTTCAAACTGCGTCGAACACACACACACACACACACATGTATGTATGTGTGTGTGGGTGTGTGTGTGTATATATATATATTTCAGGGCTGAATTCAATTAATTCCTTTCATCCCCCTACCCTCTTTCCCTCTCCGTACCCCCCCCCGCTTGACTGTGACGTCACACAGGCGCCCCTCTGCGCATCAGCATCTCTATGGACAGAAGAGGGATGATGATTTACGGGGCTGGAGTTAAAAAAAAATGGTGATTTTGGGATGGGGAAGGCGGGGGCGGGTTACGCTGCCCCGACAGAATGGCGAGCCTGGACCGCTCCTGTGTACCGTCTTTTTTTATTTCAAAACTTCTGCGCGCCTACACTGTCAGAAATTACAGTAAATTCACTCAATTTTTAGTCTGCCATCTGAAATAATCGAAGGATCTCCACAGAAACCTACGCACGATCCCAGCTTCCTGGATGCTGTATCCGTAAACAGGCAAGTGGAAGGAAGAAGTGCGTGTCCGCAGTACACTTAATGGGACCCGCCTCGTCAGGGCTGTATCTGTGCTGGCGAGGCGGGATGATAAGCGCGACGCTCGCTGGTGCTTCTAGCGCGGTGTCTCCTCTGGACTGGCGCGCAGTCTTCTCGTCGTGCATCGAGCGGCGACCGTAACATTATACGGCGGAGAAACGAAGATAAATTTGTAATGCAAGTCCCTTAAGGTAGGTAACTGCTCTCTGATGCAATGTCGGTCGAAACGTCGGTGAATTATTCGCCAAGGCTACAACCCAGGAGCCAAGCTACTTCAATAGGTTCTAAGTTGTAAGACGAGATTTAGGTTTGAGTGAAACTGTCTTTGAAAGTTTGGAGGAAAACTATTGGGAGGCTCTTGAGCGCCAGTTCCTGTCTCGCAAATGGCGTCGTTCATCATGATCAACCTTTCCTTTTGTCCGTCCCATTACTCAGCCCGCCTCAGCCCCCCCTTAAGGAGAGGGGGGAAGAGGGGGGACCATCGTGCCCCATCACCCACTTCCCCTCTCACCACCCCAGAGACGGATCACTTGTTGTGCTGGCGGCACCTTGTGGCGGCTTCGACTACGGTCACGAGCAAGTGATTAGGTCCTTTCGTCCTTTCCCTCCTCCTCCTCCCCCCTCCCCAGGACCTGCGAGTCCTCCGAGGTTACGCACTGCCCCCGCGGGGAGAGACCCCCCCCCCCTCTTCCCGTGGAAAGTAATTTTGACGTGCGTGGTTACTTGCGCTCTCTGGTGAGGACGGTAGATGCGCCTTCGCGGCTCCTAACTACTTATGCAACCCTCCCTACGTCATAGCAGTTCCTCTGAACCGCAAGGTTTTTTGACGTGACAACGTCTAATAAATCGATGAACGCCGGCTGCACGCATGAAAAAAGTGTCCCGTTGCGCGCATAGTTCCGTTACGCTGTCGGCGAGTGCAGTAATAATAGGTTATGTTACAATTGACTAAAAAAATTACGGTGATTCAAATAATTGATGATAGATATTTGATGACAGTTTATTTATATGAAAACTTGTTCATAATTATATTTAAACTTTATAGCTAAACGCCAGTTTTTTTAAAATTAATTACAAGTCATCTACACGTGAACTGTTTCGTCGACTGTTTATAAAGTGAAGTGAAAAGTTAATGTGGTTTTCATTGCTTATTAAAAAAACAATTTCGGCAATAAAGGTTAATTATTCTTGCTTTTTAAAAATCTGATTACTAGTATAATTTCAAGTATTTATTCTCTTATTATAAAAATAAAAATGATTCAATTTTATTCATAAAAGTATGCAATCATTTCATCAATGTTTTGTTATGACGTGACGTTAAACTATCGTCCGTAAACCGACTTTACAGACAACCAATTTTTTTGTAAATGAAACAGAAATATTACTGTACCACTACACGTAGTAATACTGGGTTCGGATTCTTACCCGGGCATTTATGTTGTCCCGGTAACTTCAATAGTTGAAGTTATTTGTAAACCGTTCCCCGAATAGTTTTTTTAGTATTAACTGCGCACATTAATTAGCATGACACAACAAAATAAAATCGTAACTGTTAGAATGTTCGATTATCTTTCCCGTGGTTAAAAAAAAAAATATATATATATATATTTATGTTGTCCATTCTCATAGGTAGCGACCGGAAAAATTCGCGGATTCATTTCACGACAGCCTAAAATTCATATAGTTATACCTCAGTGCTGCCTCTGCTATTGGCTCACAAATCACCTGGACGACTCTGGACCAGTGAGAAACACTCAACCGAAGCTGTGTCGAATCACAGGCCGGTACATTGGGACACCTTCACAAGACAGTCAGCCAATGAGAGGGTGACATCTGACCGAGTGTACGTAGAACTATAAAGTTCATCCTACAGGTCATTGAACCCGCGACTTTTTCCGGTCCATAGTCATAGCATTTCCGCTGAACCGGAAGGTTTTTTTTTCTTCTTTTTTTTTTGTGTGAATGAAGCATAAATATTACTGTACCACTACAAGTAATACTGGGTTCGGATTCTTACCCGGGCGTTTATGCTGTCCCGGTACCTCCAACAGTTGAAGTTATTTGTGAACCTTTCCCTGGATAGTGTTCCCAGTATTAACTGCGTACATTAATAAGCATGCTACATCAAAATGAAGTCGTAATTGTTGGAATATTCGATTATCTTTCCCGTGTTTTTTTTTTGTAAGTCGGCCGGTTACCATAGGAAATGCTCGATATTATCTCACAAAAAATATTTCATGTATGCGAAAATAACCACAGACACCGTGTTGCACAAGTTTGTGTTGTCTTTCTTGCGCTGCCTGAATTTACAATTCGTTACACGTCGGATCAAGTCTGTGGGACGTAGCCTTCACTTTAGGTGAAGACGGGAAATATTCAATCTTTTAACGCTCCCGAAAACCACCTCTAGGTCTCTAGGTCCACCGTTTCAGGCTGTGCCTTGTCTGTCAGTCGATCAGTGTTAGAGTTTTAAGTAGATCCGGTTTCCAAAGGAATCTTTTTGTAAAAGTACAAAAAAATTTTTTTTTTTCCGTGTGGAATCGCATGCCGTGCTCCAAATAGCAGAAAGTGCATACTTCCAAGCGCTCTCACTCGCAGAAAGTGCAGTTCCAAAATTTTCAGCTAGTGCCAGACGATGCATGCTCTCTATCCACGATCTCTTTATCTTTTGTCTGTGTTTTAAAACGTCGCCTGCAGCTAGTTTTACTTTTCACGAGACTTAAATGTCTCAAGAAAGTAATGCTGTTACAAATTGTACAGTTTTTTTTTCGTACTCAATCGTTACACTGACCGCCCCTTAGATTTGAAATTATTCGTGCGATTCTTCGAATACCAATACGTAGCAATAGTCTCTTCTCCTCGTACAACACTGCCGTTCCTATCTTCATGCCGAGTAATCTTCCCAGTTCCTAATTTATTTGAAAATTTAACTTTTACATGAATCCCTTCTCCTAGCTGCTGCTACACGTTACCCGGTAGGAAACCTTCTTTTCACAGACGAGAGAGCCACACCCGAAGTTCCCCGAAGTTCATGCTCGCTTTTTTTTCCCCCGTTCTATCTCATTGTATAAACCGGTGTGGCATTAAATTTTGAGGTCGATTAGAATAGGTTAGCTACATTATAAATACTTTAAAACATTGTGGATGGTTGGTTATATTAGGTAAGTATAGCTGCATTAAAAATACTGTAAAATAATTTTATGGTTTTCTTAGCATATGACTTTTTAATATGTAGCTATCCAGGGCTCGGAAACCGTTTACATGATTTCACAGTATCTTTAATGTAGCTATCCTAACCAAATCAACCGTCCACAATGTTTTAAAGTTTTTATAATGTAGCTAACCTAATTGTCCATTAGTTATCATGAGTTACAATGAACAAAAAAAAACTGAAGATGCACGATCGGGAGTTTGGCTCTCTCGTCTGTGAAAAGAAGGCTTCCCTTACCCAGTTCCCAAAGTAAATATTGTTGTTTACATAAAGTAAGAGTACGAGTTTACAACTGTTACATATTTAAGTATATACTAGCTTTGAATATATATACTGTATATTAGTCGCCAGCCCAGGTTAAAATTTCTAATACGGTTTTGAGGTAGTTGGTTAATTCACCGCCGCAATCGCCACCATCTCTAGGGCATCGACTTGTGGTGGTCCCTAGCGGACAAGTGTCGAACTCTTCAAACACCCCTTCCCCCTCCTGTGGAACGACGTTGAGCTGCAGTGAATGATGGATGAGGGGTGCGGGGAATGACAGCGGGCGACAGTGCTGCGCTGTAACGGGCAAATAACAACTAAGACGATACAGGGCGTTACGGCAGCGCACTGCAGCGGTGAAGTTCCCAAGCTGCTCATCATACGCTTTTGAAAAACGTAGAGTAAATCCTATCCACTCGCGACTTCTATATACTATATATATTCAAAGATACTAGTGTGAAAGTGCAAGTGCGATCTGTTTGGAACACAGCCACAATAGCAGCGACGGCGACGTGAAGCTTTCCAGCCAATCGCGTTCGACACAACCATGACGTCAGCGCGACGCAAATGGCGGACGCGACAAAATTCCCGAATACAAGCAGTTTCTATTTCCTTCGCGCCGCGGGCGCGGCTTTACCCGAAATGCGTGTCAGAATTTTGTTTTTTCGAAAGGTGGTCAAGCTGGTGCATTGGTAATTGTATCGTTACTAGTTATTTATAAGGCGCCCATTGAAAAATGATGAATGTAACAAATACTCCAGTTTAATATACACGAAATATTTAGTAAAAATTAAATTTATTTTAATATTGTGGAAATTAAAATTATTAAAATTATTTCTAATATATGTACATATGTATATGATATAAATATTTGAGAAATATGTTTTTAATGAAGAAACTCTTCAAAAGCTACATTGCTTGTTAATTAATTGTCCCTGGTCATTCAATAATCTTCCTTGCCGTGGATTCGATTCAACGTACATCAAGATGGCAACCATATTGGCAGTGTGATTCGTACGAAGGTGCTCAATTCAGTTAGAGTTCGCAGCAACATTAGCCTGCTACAATTAAAATGTGCCTTAACATATATCCGCGATCAATTTCATCAGATCATAAGCGCTGGAAAATTGACACAAACGTGGTTGGTAGATTCATATTTGCACGTGGAGGCCAACGACTTGAATAATTATATGACACAGATACACGTGGCTAAGACGTGGCAAACTAAGCCACGGCTCGCTACTTTATCACTGAAAAATATTATGCCACCTTGCTGTTTTCTATAAAAATTGGTTGTCTGTAAAGTCGGTTTACGGACGATAGTTTAACGTGACAACGTCATAAAAAAACTTTGATGAAATGATTGCATACTTTTATGAATAAAATTGAATAATTTTTATTGAATTATCACTATTTTGTATGGATACAAAGAAGGAGTGAAATGAAATGTACAATTTAATTGATAAATTTACTTTTATTTGCACTCATTAATTCAAATATGTTTATTACTTTAACCAAGAGATTATTTTAACTATAACGTTTATACATGTTTGCTATTTAACTTCTTCCAATCTGTGTTATTCTGTTAAGGATAGGACGATGATAGGAAAAGTAGGAAACGAATGGGAGAGATTCAAGTTTAATGTGCCTTGAAAAAGTAAAATCGATGGTTGTTCCAATCGAGTGGACGAGAGATAGATGCAACGCAAGCGTACAATGAGCGTAACGGGACACAGCGTAACGGGACAATGTGCGTAACAGGACACTTTTTCGTGCGTGCAGCGGGTGTTCATCGATTTATTATACGTTGTCACGTCAAACATTCTGAAAATATCGGTCTCGTCAAAACGTGACGCTATGCCCTAATGCGTAGTATCTGTGTGCCACGGACTCGGCAGTAATGTTAGGAGGAACAGGTTAGCCAAGAGCAATGAAAGTGTTACACTGTAAGCTCATGAAAACAGAATTCATGCAGCGTTACAGAATCTGACAGTGAGTCAGTGATGAGCGTATTTATATATAAGATTCTTGTGTGTTTAAAATTTTGTCTAACAAAATTTATTTGATAAATCTCTGAAACGTGTTTTAACGCAGTGATTTTTACAAATTGAATGTGTAAGTTGGAATTTAGCAAATCACTTTCTCAGACGTATCTATTAAAACTACAAGCCATCGATTGCCGTCATATTTTTGTTGCGTACGTAACGGCAAGAAGCATTTTATATACAGTCATTTATTTATGGTTAACGCTCAAGTGAAAACTGTGTGTTCACGTCAAGACGATGTTTTTCTGTCGCATTGCCATCTTCGAATCAGGCCGTCAAACTATTGTGATTATATTTTTTATACTTTACGACGTAGTAATTTAATTACAGCAGACAGTAATTAATACGATTAAATTTTTCATGGATTTTTAAAATAAATAAAGCTACGCGCCTACTTACTAAGCTAAGGAAAAGGCGTGAGTGCACCTTAACAAAAGACGACAACATGCTGAGAAGATGACTGCGGCTTTTTTTTAAAACGCACAGGCCCATTTGTATTCATTGCTTTCGTTTTCAGCCACCTGTGATGGTTGCGCTTTTGAAGAATAGCGTGTGGTCTTTTGATCCACGTTGATTAATCGTTTCATCGTCAATTTTCCCTTCATTTCCGTATAGCGACGTTGGCCTACGTAGCGCATTAAATTTTCGTTAGAGGTAACAACATAATTTCGTATATCTTGTTTGAGGAGCTTCAGTTCAGATTTTTCTTCTTCTTGTTTTTACCGCATTGCAATTTGTAATCTGGCAGATCTGTTGGGCTACTTACATTTACAATTATTTGTTAATGACTTTGTTCGTATTTAAATGAAATAAAATATATAACAATTGTGACCATCTCCTGACTAATCGTTATAGTTAGTAATCGTCAATTTGTCGTCTTGACGTAAATCATTATTTTCTGTGGTATGAATACTCCCGACTTGTCGAGTCTTTGCTAACTTTTTTTTTGTAATTGCAAATATTTGAATTACGATGGAATCATAAACGTACGGCGGGAGGAGAAAAAATAATCTTAAAATGAAATCACCACTATTTAAGTGTCTCGTAAATTATATCGTCCACAAAGTAATTTACTTATTTTTAACTAGACAATTTTTAGGAGAGTCTGTAGTTAAAATATTTGCATATTTGAGTTTAAAAAAAAATTAAGATTTTCTTTTTTTCGATCCATAATAGTGCCTAAATGTTGCTTCTCTTAAAAACAAAACGAAAAAAAAAAGTTTTCTTCTCCCGATCACGCATCAGGGAAACTAGTGTACCTACTTTTGCAAAAAAAAAAAAAAAAAAATCCCTTGTAAACCAGTTGCCAAGAAATAATTTCTAACACTTTAAAGAAAGATATTGTAACTTTGTACAACATTTGGCTGTAGTTTTTTTTTTTCATGTATGAAATACTTTTTTGTCCGAGCTAATACTGAGTACCTATGTATTACAAAAATTGAATCGTAATTTTATATCTTATATGATATTTCATTCAAGCAGAATTATTTTTTTAATACCATGGGAAAGATAATATAATATTCAACAATTTGACAATTTTGTTGTACCATGCATATTATGTGTGCAGATAAAGGACAATATTTTGTAGAGATAACAAGTTGCTTTTATGTAAATGTACAAATTAAAAAAAAAATATTTCGTTATACATGGATATTTATATTCTATTTTCGTTACATTTCACTTTTTAAATTCACACCCAGATTTATAAGACGTATTAAAATAAAAATAAAAATGGTTTTCAGAACGTCCCTCTTTTACGTAATGCTTTATTCAGCTTTGACGTCACAACCCACCGTAACTGCTTTGTGACTCGTAGTGTTTTTACTTGTATTTCTTTCTTTTTTCTGTCAGTAGTTGTTTTACAAGACGATGTCGCAGGAGAAGCTCCATTATTCCTTGTTTGTCTTTATGCTACGTTCTTGCTTTTTGTCTTCTTCTTGTGTAATGCGTCGTAATAGCTTTCCCGGAGACGCCTGTCACGTTCTTAAAGGAACACGCTTTCCTGTAATTTCCTTCCCCCTCCCTACCTTACCACCCCCCCCCCCCTTTTCTCTCTCTCTCTTTCTCTCTCTCTCTCTCTCTCTCTCTCCTAGTTTTTACTTTCATCGATGCCCGAATACTTTCTCTTGAATCAAAGCTGGTTAATTTATGATTATTTTCTTTATTATTTTACAACAAAAAGTGAAATTCTGACATGTCTGAAATTGGAAATTGGAAAATTACTCAGTGTTGTCGCTACATTTAATTCAGGGAATAGGCTACCAAAACTATTCAGGGAAAACCGTAAAAATTTGGGAAAAAAACATTGAAATCTCTGATCAGAACAATCACTTTAAATATAATTTTTAGTCCGAAATGTATTTCCGATAAATAATTTCCTTTAGGAATAAAACATTATCTAACTGGAAAACCAGTGACAATGGAACTCAGTAGTAAAGTAATTTGGATAGCAATAAATAGGAGATGACGTGGAATAAAATAAAATCGCAATTTAAAAGATTATATTCACATAATTTTGCTGACCTAGAAGTAAGTAGCTTGGCTTCTTGGTTGTAGCCGCCTCCAAGGCGAATATATCACCGGCGTTTCGGTCGACATTGCAGTCGCCATCATCATGGTAGGGTTATTACACGTTCTTCTGCCTTTAATACTCTCGTCTGGCAGAGGAGTGTTTCGCGATTGGCTGCATCTGTGAGCCAATCGGGGAAACACTCCCCTCTCAGGCGAAAGTATTGAAAGGCAAGATAACTTCTGATGATGGCGACTGCAATGTTGACCGAAAAGTCGGTGATATATTCGCCTTGGACGCGGCTACAAACCAGAAGCCAAGCTACTTCAGACAATGACCGCGAAAGCCTGCGATCTTCATTGACTTAAAAATAAACAGCTGTGTTTTGGTGTGCAATTTAGACAGAAACAGCAACTATTTTAACTTCAAAATTACTTGGAAATTTTTTATGTTTTGTCAGGGTAAACTGGGAAAGTCTGGGATTTTTTTATCTTGTAGTTTCGTAGCTGCAACAGTTAAAAAAAAGCGTATGCGTGGAATATGGTGGTAAAAAAAACCACGCAGTAGGCGTGCAATCTTTTCCATGCTAATAATTAGGGACCGGAAAAATTCGCGGGGTCAATGACCTGTAGGATGAACTTTACAGTTCTACGTACACTCGGTCAAATGTCACCCTATCATTGGCTGCTGTCTTGTGAAGGTGTCCCAATGTAGCGGCCTGTGATTCGACACAACTTCGGTTGTTTTTTTCTCACTGGCCTAGAGTCATCCAGGTGAGTTGTGAGTCAATAGCAGAGGCAGCACTGAGGTATAAATATATGAATTTTAGGCTGTCGTGGAATGGATCCGCGAATTTTTCCGGTCTCTACTAATAATTGAAGTCAATTTGTGAACGACTTCCTTTGAGTTGTTAACATGTTGGTTTAAAAATACTCACTTCATGGTGGAAAATTTGACGATTCGTCCCAGCGAGTTTCTTTAAAGCTAGTAAGCAACTCCTCCGTGAGGTTGAAAAAGCTGGAATAGGTTTTTTTTAGAGGTCAGACGAAAAGCGAATGACTTCCTCCAGCAAGAAGTTGATGGTGTTGGGAGACGAAATAAAAAAATCCAATCTTACCATTCGGTACACGTAGGGTTTGTTCAGCTATGACTATATAGATACTTGGCATAATCATCCTCCATCGGGTATTTGCCAGCATAAAATATTAGTATATTCACTTCTCGTTTTAAACTGTCGACATAGACCTGTTTTCTCCTCATTCCTCGCGGAGACATCGACATCTATTTGAGATACAGTTCAGAAATAGAGGGTGAATGTATTAGGCCCGCCAAATAACCACAGCTTTTGCTCATGCATAAATTTACATGCTAAATACGAATGCATATTTACGCATGCTAATGATCACGTGCAACATTTCTGCATGTAATCGTTAGCTCAAGCCACTAGTGGATAAACTTTTTGCATTTCATCATGTTTGCCATGTTGACATAAAAATTTCACAAACGTGTTGTAGGCTACATACATCATGAAAAATAAACAGAACATATAAACATATAAATGAAATGACTAAATATTCATCACCCTTATATATATTAGAGGACTAATACACATATGTTTATTTAATTAAAATTAACTCTTACAGGCACGTGGTTTAATTTTAAAGAGTTTTTTTTAGGGGAATTTTATTGATAAGCGTTAGAGATATGTTTTCAAATTCTGTCAAAGTAATAGAGCCATATCTCAAAAAATGTGAAATTGAGTTAAGATCGCCAATGAAAACAACATCTGCCAATCTTACCAATGCAATAAGGCCATAGATACCTGCATTTTGAAAAATAACGGTCAAAACACGATGTTGCGATGGACGCAAGTCTGAAATTTAACCATGTTATTGCAATAATATAGCCTCTTGTTAAATTGTGTTAAAAGTTTCTACGTTTGACATGTGGCCGTATTACTTTTACAGTACGAATGTATATGCAACCGGGTTTATGTTAGTTTATTACATACATATTTATTGACACTTAGTTATTTTAAGTTACAGTAGTCTTGAATCACACTGAATAGCTGGAAATTATTAACCGGGGGGGGGGGGGGGGGGGGAAACACACACATGCAGTAATTTGCAAGAAATCTCGTGTTAGTCATTTCGTTGTCACCGCCATAAATTTGATGGAATCTATACAATCGCAAATATATTTATTAAAGATTTACGTTTACAAATATGTATGTTAGGTTTTTTTTACTGATCAGGACATGTGTTGAGATCTGTGTTGAAATTTATATTTGGTGTTGTATATACTGACAAAGATGTTTTGTGGGTGGGCTCTAAATTGCCGAACATGCCTTAATTGGTAGGCTCTGTAGTGATAAAGATATTTTATAGGATCTATATTGATGAAGATATTTGGTGGGATCTTAATTGACAAAATATATTTTGTGTCGGATGAAAAACTGTTTTTTTTGACGTGATAACGTCTTATAAATCGATGAACGCCGGCTGCACGCATGAAAAATAGTTACGTTCCGCCTGAGCCGAGCGTGCAAGAACCGGCCAACCACCGTGCGAAAAAATCTTGTATAATATCAAACAGGTTAAGGCGGGATTTTTAACTAATTGTTTTTGATTATATTTAAACAAATTATTTAAATTAAATTTGCAAAAACTGTAAATAATATTTGAAAATTAAAAAAAAAGTATGCACATTTTCGACGTTATCAGTAAAATTTTCGTCCGTAAACAGACTTTAGAGAATACCACCCCCTCTCCTTTTTTTTCTTTTTTTTCCTCCTGGTTTCTTTCTTTCCAGAGAGCATTTTTAAAAATCGCAAGAGCCCAGGTAACGCTTTTGACGAGTAGATGAAAGCGAAATACCGGGCAGATACAGCCGGCCTACACTTCCCATTTCTGTGGGTTCGCAAAACCGCTGACCCGATAACGGGTAAAGGATTTTCTCTTCCGCGGTTGACCTGTGGGGTGAGTTACGCCTTGGGGTCTGAGCGACCTTGAAAAAAAAAGTGGGTTTATGGTGCAGAAGGGTAAAGGTGTATTGGTTTTGAAGGAAGGGAGAGGCGGGGTTTCAATAGAATTACCACCCCCCCCCCCCCCACTCCTACTGACTTCCTTGCAACGAGGAAAGGAGCACAGTTTGCTTTGTGCTCCTTCTCTTAGCGGATCTAAGGAAGGGGAGAGACCGATTGCATTCCGCTCGGAAATTCTTCCAATGGTTGATCAATGTCCGCCGGAAATATCCGCGCGAAAAAAGGAGAGAAGGTGGATGGATGGTAAAAACAAGGGCGAGAGGGGGGGGGGGTTGGGATTATAACAAATCGTCCGGCATAGCTATTGTGAGGACACCAAAAAAAAAAAAACATTTAGGAAGAAGGGGGGGGGGGCCGGATTTCGAGTCGCCCCTGCCTTTCGAAAACAAACTCTACGCGGATTCGAAATATGCAGGACGCCACGGCGCTACGACAAACATCACCTCTGTGTGGCCAGGACAAATAAAAAAAAAATAAAAATAAAAAAAAGTCTTTTTTTTTTTTTTTTTTTTGGTTCGACATGCCATAGTTAGAGACCTGCCAAATTCGCGGATTCATTGACCTCTAGCATAGACTCCACAGTCCTTTAAATACTCGCGGAAATGACACCTGTTCATTGGCTACTGACGCGTGAGACGTCTCAACTAGGCTGTCCGTGATTCGGCACTTTCTTGGTTTAGTGTTTCCCGTCGGCTCACAGTACCCCGGATAAAATGAGGGGCCAATCGCAGAAGCGGTACGAAGGTATAGTTTGTTTTGATGCCAGCCTATCGCGAAATGAATCCGCGAATTTTGCATGTCTCTAGCCATAGTTTTTAGCCTTTGGGTGGTTTGTTGAAGACAACACTCGCGAGCTGGTGTGGATTTATCGTGATAGTTGTGGTCGCCGGCGTGAAATAATACGTTTAACTTACGTATCCCTGCGGGGCGCGTACGGACTAGTGCCGGTATGTGGTTGCAGCAAGGTATATAAGGTCGAGGAGATATTATTGTATGTCTTGACATGCCTATATATATATATATATATATATATATATTGTAGATGATGTAAGGAACTCCTAGGCATAATTTCATGCTTCAAGCGTCATCGGTTTAAGCTATGAGTTATCAGTCAGTCATTAAGTCAGTGTTAAGAGTTCAATTAAGTAGATTACACTGACAGAATATATATATATATATATATATATATATACATACATACATATAAAAAAAAACCGAGATGGCGAGGGCTGTAATTGTTCGTATGGCTTAAAATTCTATTTTTAAATCGTCATTTATAAATCCTTGAAAATTGGGGTTTTCTCACAACCGTAGAAAGCCGAGTATCCCGAGGCCGAGTGTCGTGCCACACAAAGGAGGGCCTTCCCTCCCGCTAGACAGATAGTTAGCACCGCGGCGCCGCACGCCGCTGGTGGGACCTTGGAGCGAGCCCAGGGGTGCCCCTGCCTTTCCGCACTCGCGCGAGCTTAATTCTGTCGGCTTTCCGCTGGGTTCCTGTCGGCTTTCGGCTGGGTTCCTGTCGGCTTTCCGCTGGGTTCCTGTCGGCTTTCCGCTGGGTTCCTGTCGGTTTTCGGCTGGGTTCCTGTCGGCTTTCGGCTGGGTTCCTGTCGGCTTTCCGCTGGGTTCCTGTCGGCTTTCCGCTGGGTTCCTGTCGGTTTTCGGCTGGGTTCCTGTCGGCTTTCGGCTGGGTTCCTGTCGGCTTTCCGCTGGGTTCCTGTCGGCTTTCCGCTGGGTTCCTGTCGGCTTTTGGCTGGGTTCCTGTCGGCATTCGGCTGGGTTCCTGTCGGTTTTCGGCTGGGTTCCTGTCGGTTTTCGGCTGGGTTCCTGTCGGTTTTCGGCTGGGTTCCTGTCGGCTTTCGGCTGGGTTCCTGTCGGCATTCGGCTGGGTTCCTGTCGGTTTTCGGCTGGGTTCCTGTCGGTTTTCGACTGGGTTCCTGTCGGCATTCGGCTGGGTTCCTGTCGGCATTCGGCTGGGTTCCTGTCGGTTTTTGGCTGGTTACTTTCGCGCGTTTGCCGTACAGCGAAAGTACGTGTGATTTGCATCAAGAAACGTGATTTATAACACAATTGGCTTTTACTTATCACACTCGTTACTGTTTTTTTAAAGGAATTCTACGTTAAAATTTCGTGTCCGGAGTTTCGCATTATAAGTGTATTTGCAAAATGATCAACACATTGCTAGAGACCTGCAAAATTCGCGGATTCACTGACCTCCAGGATAGACCAATATCCTCTCCACACTCGGGCAAATGCCAACTGTTCATTGGACGCTTACTTGTGAGTCGTCTCGACTGGGTGGGTGGCCTGTGATTCGACACTTCTATTGAGCCAGGGTCTCTAATTGTACCCTCAGTCCTCCAGATTAAGAGTGAACATAGTGGTAGAAGCAGCGCTAAGTTATAATTATTCGAATTGTGGCATGTCACGAAATGAACCCGCGAATTTTTGCAGGTCTCTACGACATTGCTGTTTGGCCCGTCACCGAGGGGTTACATGTCGCAGCTCTCCGGCGCGTGCTGCGGTTGACACCCGCTCACACCTCCCCCCCGCCTGGTCTATCATCGATCCCGCCTCGCCCGGGAAGCATTCCTGTCGCGTGCGTGTCGCGTCTCGTCACGTGGCGGCGATACCGCAGCTGTTGACGCATTCCCTCTCCTCCCCACTACCACCCCTCTCCTCTCTACTCTCTCACACGTGCGCGCGTGTTCCTTCGCCCACCAGGAAGCCTCCTGTTTTTATTCTCGCTTTCGCGTGCGCGCGTGGGACAGTCCACAGCTCACAGCCCGAACAGTCCTGAAGGTTCTGTCAGTGTAATCTACTTTATTGAACTCTTAACACTGACTGAATGCCAACGCACAGCTGAAACCGATGGCGCTTGAAACATGTAATTATGCCTAGGAGTTCCTTACACAACGTAGATGAGCACTCAGTATTTTTTTTTTAATTCATCCCCTAAGGGTGTTAAGTAGGTGATGGAAATGTGTATGGAAGTTTGTCATTTTTGAAGTAAGAAATATGGTAATTGGTGTTTGGGCTTCTGTTTATGAATTTAAAATGTCAGTTGTATCAGCTTCTCTGGTGATATTCATCAAAAATTAGGAGGAAATACATCCCAATCGGACACGGGGCTAGAAAAATAATAGTTTTTTTTTTTTTTTTTAAATGTTTTCCTGCTCCGATTTTACTGAATTCCTGAAGTGCGTCGTTGCAAAACATGACAATTAAAAAAAATTGAAATTGCCTTGGAAAATTTATAAATTTATGAACTCAAATACTGACTTAAATAGTGTCTTAAATATTATTATTATTTTTTGAATAAAGGGTTAACATTTACATTTAAGTACTTGAGTAAACATATTTATGTTACAGGTAATTCTAGAAGAAGAAGTAAACCTAGATTTACCCCGGGTTAACTTAGCATTATCCAAGTTTGTTGTTTTAAAGTCCGAATGATCACTCAAAATAAATTTTTATTCTGCGTTTACCCTTGCACAACTAGTAGGTCTACCCAACGCTGTCTGGATAATGTTAGGTGTTGCGTCATTTCTGAGCACGTGATGTTAAAATTACAGATACTGTTCGTTGTTAAAGTAAAAGCAATTCGATCCATTAAGAAAATAACTCTTGATACCTTTTTATAAAAAACGCTGAAGAAACGCCATACGTGCTCAGATATGACGTAACGTCTAACATTATCCAGTCAGCGTTGGGTAGACCTAGGTGTGCACGGGTAAATGCCGCATTCAAATTTATTTTAAGTTATTATTCGGACTTTACCTAACAAACGTGGATGGTTCTGGGTTTATCCAGGTAAATTTATGTTTACTTCTTTTAGCATTACCCTTAACATATACACCCTCCTCTATAACATAAAACAAATTCAGGAACGGGAGGGGCTGTCATGAGATTGCTCGTTTTATAAGATTAATTATTTTTAAATTAAAAGAGATAATAAAATCCATTACCTTAACTACCTCCAATTGTAAGATTCAGATTTATCAGCTAAATATAACGTCAAAATAAGCTTGCAACGTTTTTACAAACAGTTAAACTAGACATACACTAGACTAGACTAGAGGCGGATCAGTTCTAAGCCATTTACACAGATTCGCGAAAATGTCAATATTGAGTTCATGAGTTTTTTTTTAAGTTTCTTTTTCATTCCGCGCGGATGATAGTTTCTGCTTTGACATACCACAAAATTACTGTCGGAAATGACCTTGAGACTCGATGTCGAGACTACCCAACTGGGCGACCCAGAGCTGCTGTAGTAGGTCTTCCTCTTCGCTGTTCGTGGCCGAAGTGAATCCTCTGGCACGTAACGACGCACCCCCTCCAAACCCCCCCTCCCCCTTTTCACCCTCCTTTTCCGTAACCACAAACGGTTTCTTCCCCAAAATTTTCAAAAGTTCCTCCAGCTAACGTGTAATACTTCTAGACGTTCCGTCCAAGAATTACCTGCCCTAAAGGAAAGAGGTGATAGGAGTTTGAGAAAGAAAAGGGGGGGGGGGGGATGGTTTGAAGGTAGCGTTCTTCAATTTCCTCTTATCTCCCGCCTCGTGTAGGAGGGAAGGGGGGGGGGGCACGTCGGAATTTTCGTTTCCCTCCACTACCACCCCCTTCTTCTAACTACCATTCCTTATCCGCACAGTCTCGGAAATTGCAAACTTAAAACGTCTGGCCTCGCATAAAGAGTGAAAGGACTTTAAATAAAATAAAAAGACAAGGGGGTTGTAGGGGGTGAAAGAATGAAAGGAAAGAGGGGTGTAAAGGAGCAGAGCAGCCAGATAATAATTCTAGGTGTTTCAGAAGGCGCCAGCTGTATATTAGAAGTTGGCGTCTCTTTGAAAATTCTTCGCCTCTAGTCACTTGAACTTTGACCCACCCACCCCCCCTCTTCAACCCACCCTTTTGTTATAAGTTATATTCTCGCTGGCTCGTAAGGGGGTGTGTGTGTTGGGAGGGGAAGGGACTTCAAGTGCTCGTGTGGACCTGGCGAGAGAGAGAGAGAGAGAGAGAGAGAGAGAGAGAGACAGAGAGAGAGAGAGAGAGAGAGAGACAGAGAGAGAGAGACAGAGAGAGAGAGAGACAGAGAGAGAGA